>NW_021703783.1:8133088-8147061 GCF_005190385.1 Monodon monoceros
GGCTCAGCGGCCATGGCTCATGGGCCCAGCTGCTCCACGGCATGTGGGATCTTCCCAGACCGGGGCACAAACCCGTGTCCCCTGCATCGGCAGGCAGACTCTCAACCACTGCACCACCAGGGAAGCCCTATACTTTGTTTTGCAGTTTTGACTCTGGTACCATGAAAATTTATTACATAATAATAGACAAAATTAAATCAAAAGAACTATCAATCTGTAAAAATCAAATGCAAAATAAAGCAAAGACACTTGTTTGTATAATGCATGGTTTAATAATAAAGTTGTTTCAAATGATGCTAAGACATGGTAATTTTACTTTTTATCTCCATTAGGATATATTCTTAAATAAGAGAAATCTTCAATTATTTTTTTAATAATTATGTTGTTAGAATAGCATATGGCTAGTCTGAAACTATTATGCACAGAGATGCACACAAATAATTGTTAATTTTTTGTTGTTAGGGACCAAAATTTTCAGCATTAGAAAAAAGAAATAAACATATACAAAATAAGAATTGGAAAGGTCAACATGAATTCACTGAAATTTATTTTAAAAGAATCTATTCTGGTGGTTTTAAGCATAAAGGCACTTTTGAGAGAGTATCAAAGTATTACAAGGTCTGCAGAAGGAGATTCAGAGCTAAGCGTCCAGAAACGATGCCGGCATCAGATATTTTTCTAGATACCTTAAGAGGGAAAAATCTTAATCTGATGTTGCAGCTAATGGTTTGCTTCAGTATGACACAAATCTGATGCTTGAATGTACAGTCTTGATCCAGAAATTGCAGTGTTACTATGGGATCTAATCATTGCTATCATATGTTACAATTTGTTTTTCTTTCACTGAGTTTACTAAACCTACATAAAGGTTTCCACTGAACATCAAACGGTTCCTGATGTGTTGCCTACTGAAAGGCTAAACTCAATCTGTTAGCCTGCAAATGTGGGACAGACTCTTTCACTGAGTTGTAATTTTTCTCTTGTGTTTAGGCATGGATCGTTTGGATCCAATCCTTGCAGGATGAATGCATTTTTTTAAATATAATAGAACACTTATATTGGCAAATTCTTTAAAAAAGGAGCTGAGAATTTTCAGACCTGCTGCAGCTTACCTTAAAACTTTTTCAAAGCATCATTAAACCAAACAAGCCATTAAAAAGTACTAAACTGGGCATATGTATATGTATAACTGATTCACTTTGTTATAAAGCAGAAACTAACACACCATTGTGAAGCAATTATACTCCAATAAAGATGTTAAAAAAAAAAAAAGAAAGAAATGAAGCACTTACATTTGATCTTGGTATGATCTCCTCTTTAGGTAGAGCTCTACCAGGAGCTTTAGGTTGCATTCCTGGCCCTACTGATGTGAAACGCAGTGAGATGAACTACTTTTCAGAGCCTGTCTAGGCCTCCTGAAAATGAAAATCAATGTGTGTGATGAAAAGATGAGCATGACCTCTGGGGATTTTAAGCTTCATGATGATTTAATAGCAAATCATTGTAAATTCAGCAGACTTGACTTTCCCAATAAACATTTACTTTAAAGGAGAAAAAAAAAAGTACTAAATTGGGAATATAGGGTCAACAATAAGGGGATAAGAAAGATCTGGAAAGGAAGGCCAAGTTAAAGAGTCAATGAAGCAACATCTAGAGAAATGGTTTAAGACGTGTTCCTGTTGAAGCTTACTTATGTGTGCCTACTTGGCAAAAAGTGTGGATCAGTCATTCAAGTCTAAACATCAAGGGACAGAATAAAAAACACAATCATGTAAAACACTGATCCTATCCCACTCTCCACTGTCACTTTCACCTGACAGAAATCTTTCGTCAGCTCTGCAGCATTGACAAGTAGGAACTGGAGCTTCATGACTGCTCTTCTTTGCCTATTCCTTTCCAACTGGAACAGGATATCAACCTAGCCATGTTATAAACATTGATAAATGGCTGCTGTTTTCCCCGTGGGCTTAGAATGAAAGATCTGGTTTTCATGGAGTTAACAAGAGCTAGTGGGGAGGGAGGGGAGCGAAGAGCAGAAGAATGGTGGAAGAGAATGAGTCCACATAGTTTTATGTGGTTGGAAATGGAAGAGTCAGGGACTTAATGACTTCTGTGACCCTGAATACCTCTATTATTCTTTCAATTTTCAGAAAGGATGAATTGTACTTCTATGTGGAAACGATACATCTACTGGTTCTGAGTTGTCATTGATCTTACACTACTCTTCAGTCTCTATACCAGTATTTTAGAAGTTGTCTTGAGTGAGCAGTTATCAGTTCCTCTAGGTGCTGTCTAGTTGCTGGGTTGGTACTGGTAGCAAAGTAGCAAAAGAAATTCTAGTTGGGGATACACAATTGAGCTTTATACAGTTTTATATATGTGGATATGTGTGTGTGTGTTTGCTTAAATAAGTGTGTAATTTCTAACACTTGCACCTGAAATCGTCCTAATACATACGAAATCCACTGCCTGAGACTGTGATCCTTTAAGTTAAAGCACGATATAAATACGGAGACTTTGTGCCCAAACTGGCTTATGTAAGGAGATCACCTTGCCATAATATTAAAGTTAATGTTACGGAATCAAATGGGTAAGATTCCTGGCTAGTAGCCCAGTTCACAGAGACTAACCCGAGTTTTAATGCAAGCTCCTCGGGCAAGTTCCAGAATTTTACTTAGCTTCCTTTCTTCATTTTAAAGTGAAAACACTATCGGTAAGGCTGTTCGTATATGCTGTACAAAATAACTGCATGGCATACATGTAAATAAATAACCCGTTCCCGACCTACCAAGAGTTAAAACGCTAAACGCTGAATACCATTTTAAGCAGCAGACAGGAAGGGGCGGAGCGCCAGCCGCAGCCCCCGCCTCACCGCCGTTAGGGAAGCAGCCGCGGCTACGTCAGGCGCGAGTGTAAGCCCAGCTGCCGCTTAGCCCCCGGCCCCTCCCGGTCACCGCCGTCAGTCGGGGGGTCCGCGGGGTCTACGGTCACCCTGCGCTCCAGGCACTGCACCGGGCAAGCGGCGACACCGCGTCCATGGCCACCGCGGCGGCTCCGTCATCCTTGGCTCTCAAGGCCTCGAGCTTGGCCGCGGCCCCCGGCTCGTACGGGGTCTTCTGCAAGGGGCTCTCCCGCACCCTCCTCGCCTTCTTCGAGCTGGCCTGGCAGCTGCGCATGAACTTCCCGTACTTCTACATCGCGGGCTCCGTGGTCCTCAACATCCGCTTGCAGGTACACTTCTAGAGCCCTGAGGAAGCCGCCGGTATCCCGGGCCTGCATTATGGCCGACTCCCAGGAGGCCCCGCGGCGCTGCGGAACTGGGGGCGAGGAGTTCCGCTGTCTCGCGAGAGTGCCTGGGCTCCCTCCGCGGCTGTGCTCTCCGCTCTCAGCCGAGCTCCTGTACTGTCACTGAGACCTTGCCGAGATTAGGAAGAGGAAATACGCGATTCCGGGAGCCGAGAAAGAACTTCAGTTAAGACCCACGACAATATTTAAGAAGCTGTGCATCCTTAAAACAAAAACGGGACGAACAGGCTGCATGACAAAAAGGGAAAGGTACTAAAATTTTCAGGACAAAAATGTACAAGCTCATGGTCCATATTAATTTAATAAATAAGTAAATTTCGGGAGTATGAGACTGGAATATAAGCAGGACGATGAATGAGTAAGAAGCTGGAGATCTTAAGGATATGCTGTGGAGGGCATATATTTCTTCATCCCACAAGAAAAAACAATGACGATCAGAAGCTTTCACTGAAAAAAACTATACAGGAAACACATCCTTCAAATACCAAACAATGTAAAATGCTGCAGGATTTTGAGTGTAAGAAAGTGGACTCTATTTCAGTGTCCCTATGAGTAACATGCAGTTCAAAATCTTGGAGCCAAAGAGAAGGAAATCCAGTCATAGCGCAAAGCTTGGCGACTTATCGAATAACATTTAAATAATCATAATAATGTAAATGCTGTTTATCGTTTTCATCTTTTTAAGAGAACACTTACAGTTACAAAGTTTGAGTGCACATGTTATCAGCCTTGATGGTGTAAACGTGAGGGTACCTGGAATGGTAATGGTGTCTTTTAAAGTGGGAAGCTGAGAGGAAAATTCTGTTGTCGATGGGGGAAGAGGGCATTCTATTATTTAAAGAGTAGCCATAAAGTTGCTTAAATGTAACTATATGAAAGAGAGAAGAGGAGGGGAGAACAGCATGAGGTCAACAAGAAATGCCTAGAGATTAGAGTTAGGGTGGAATGTTTCAGATTACCTGATGTATTTGGAGTCAAGAGATTTTTAGATTTCAGAGAGTCTGGAGACGAATTAGTGGTCTGCAAAATTTTTTCTAATTAAGGAAGCAAAGCTGAGGCAGTTATAAACCCCGGGAAAAATAAAAATTTTCAAGAACTACACTGCATAACTCCACTGTGAAGAATATTACTACTCATCATATAAAGCCAGTTATAATTATATAAACACTGAATACAGGTAAATTATTAGGTAACATTGGAACGACTGGAGAAGAGAGAGATGTATATGTAATGGGGGAGAATCAATCAAGATCTGATATAGAAAAGTTGATTTTAAAAAAGCAGTATAACATGTCACTTAGAGTACAATAAGAAATAGCTAAGAGTTAAAATTGGTAGTCTCTGGAGAAAGAAAATCAGGGATAGACAGAAAGGTGGAGGACTGCTGTTTTTCACTACCAGTCTAACAGTAACGGTGATTTTTCTTAGCCGTGTGTGTGTGTGTGCGAAGATATATATATAGATACAGATATCAGGCAGACCTCTGTTAAAATACAAACTAATTTTGTGGTCCAGGTGAGCCCATTAATCTGCCTAAACCCCAGTTTTCTCAATTCTATTAAATGAGAGTAAAAATACCCACCTTGAAAGATCAGTCAAGAATTAAAAATAAGCCTGACTTAGTGCTTGATACATACTGTACACAGTAAAGAGTATTTGTTATAACAGAATATTTCATTAACTTGTGAATAAAACTTAAAACTCTCATATGGAGTGCCTGCTTTTCCATTGGAGGGTTTTAGTACTGAAGGAGGTTTGTAGATTACTGACAATGGGGGTGTAGGGAAGACCCTCCAGGAAGAGACATTTGAGCTGAAAGGGGCAATTATTTGCCAAAGTAAAGATGTAAACTATTTGTAGTCTTCTGTATTCCACTAATTGTATCCAACAAACAAGTGTACTCTAGGAATATAAAATAAGTGCCCCCTGTAGCACAATGTCTTGCTTTGAGTAACTTCTTCCTACCCTTCATTCCTTGTCTCCAGCCAAAGTAGAGTACATCTTCATCTTTCTACGTCGTACACTTTCTTCAACCTTCTGTACCTTTTTTTTTCTTGACTTATGGTTACTCTACCTGTGTTTTAAGGCTGAACTTAGACATCACTTTTTCCATTAAGTTTTTCCCAGATGCTCCTGACCAGATTAGAGATCATTTCTTTTAATCCACCTAAAGGGCTGTGTTAATATCAACCTATGCCATTTTCATAGGTTTACCTTATTTGTGCTTAATTGTGCATCAATTATCAGATGCAGTTTTTTAAAGAATATCCAAGAAGACAGGTTTCCGGACTATGATCTCTTCCCTTGGTAATTATATATTGCTGTGAAAGTGCAGGGACTAAAACATTTTAGTCTAAAATACCAGAAATGTAATTTGATCAATGAAATAATTCAGTATTGCCAATGGGCTTACAAATGGTGGGCATCACTATTTCCTAGAGGCACTAATGTCCCAATTTGTAACACAAAAGAATGAGGCTGCCATTAGCCCTGGAATGGTGACATACAGGGATTTGGGTGGCTAATGAACATGTGCCTTCCTCAACCTTTTTTTCTTCATATTAGTGTTGTGCTACACTGAAGAAACTAAGGCACTTTAGCAGATTTATTATTATATCCTCCACCTAGATTAGAAGCCCTGTGAGGGAAGGTACTGTATCCTATCGAATTTTACAGCCTGTAATATCAGCAAATATATAGTAGGAACTGAATGAAAGCTCCATGATTTACCATTTATTCTTAACAATTGCTCTTAAAACCAGATGTGTATTTTTCTTCCTACATGATACAACTCAGTAAAGTTTCCCATGGAAGAAAAGAAGAATTTTGCTCTACTTATTATTAACCACTTACTATTCTAATTTACAAGGAATTTTATTCCTCCTGGCATCCTTCCAGGTCACATCCATGAAGCCAAAGATTTTCTCAATCCCCAGCCTAGAGCATTGCCTAATGTGAGTAAATATTGTTGAATGAATGCCAAATTAGTTGGTTTTTCTACACTTAGCAGTCAATAAAAGAAATAAAGGTGTGTTTGTCCCTGATACTAAAGTCATCTACTTTATTTCTCCCATAAATCAAGCTTTTTCAGGCCTTGAAGAATATTGATTGGCCCAGAGATCTCAAACTTGAAGAAGCAAAGAGGTGGCATAATTCTGATCAATAAAGAAAAACACCTGTTTATGCAGTGCAACTGACAAGAATGCTGGGGGAATGGAGACTCTTAATAGTTTAAAGGGAAATAGTGATCACAGTAAACACATAACCTAAGGGTTAGGGAGCAAGATTTTTTTTTTTAAGGATTTTAAAATTGAGGGTAAAAATACTTATGATTAGTTGGCTAAAAGAATGTATCATCAGGACTTGCCTGGTGGTCCAGTGGTTAAGGCTTTGCCTTCCAATACAGGGGGTGTGGGTTCAATCCCTGGTCAAGGAGCTAAGATCCCACATGCCTTGCGGCCAAAAAACCAAAACAAAACAAGCAATATTGTAACAAATTCAATAGAAGACTTTAAAAATGGTCCACATCAAAAAAAAAAAAAAAAAACTTGAAAAAAAAAAAAAGAACGTATCACTATCAGCATGTTTTTAAAATGTTACTGAGATTTTAATACCAGGAACTATGAAAAGTTATTTACTTACATGATCATAATCCTCACGTGTACCCTATGAGGAAGATATTTTCATCATTTTTTCAGGTAAGGAAACTAGGATTTAGTGAGGTTAAGTAACTTTCCTAAGGTCAGAGTAACTGGCCAAACCACAAGTGCATCTCAAGTTTATTACTAAAGATACATTTGATGAGGGATTCAATTTTTTTTACATGTATAGGTAATTCTGAATAATCCCGTCGCTTTTCTCAAATTCTCAAACAGAAGTATTACCTGAGTAATACTTGAGGATATCTTTTTTAAATATAATTATTGAGGGCCTTTTGTATTAGAATATAAATATTTAACATTATTTGATATTAAATTCGAGTATTTTATACTCTGATGCCTAAAGCCAGTTGGCCTATTTGTGGGGAAGGGGGGTGAAGGCGATGGAGGACACAGAGGAAAGGACATTCATTTCCCCTAGGATGGAAAGAAAACACTTTCCTTCCCATGATGGAGTGGAGATCGGGTAAAAACATGAATTTTGAAGCTCAGTCATCGCTGTCCTGAGGAGGCCGAACTAAATTCCCGGTTACAAAATTCTGCAGTCCTATTTTAATGGAGACTTTTCTTGGGGCATCAATAGCATTTGATAGAGTCAAGAAGAAAACAGAACTTACACACGGAGACATAAAGTGGTGGCGGAATAGAAAGTTTATGAATATAGGTACAAAAGGAGAGGAAAATCCTAATGCCTGGAAGGTAGTCTGAGGAGTAGATTTGGAAGATTCCAAACACAGTGGACCAAGGAAAGAACCCCTTCAATAGCTATCAGAATTTCCAACACTTGGGCTGGATTGAGTCACATCAGTCTATTTCTTGAATTACCCTAAGTGTGGAAACTTCCTTGCGATTTCAGCAAGAACACATGATAGCCTACTGCCCAGCAGGATTACCACCAGGTCAGGTCATGAATCTTTTGCAGCTGAAACCAACTCCTCCCCACCCCCACTCCTCACTAATACAAATCTCAGCAATGACCTTGGAAGAACTGAAAGGCCAAAGGACATTCCTGGTGCCTACAACAAATGAAGAAACACTGGAATTCTTAGTAAAGTACATCTTAGTTGCAGTACATCTGAGGGCACTCCTGCCAGTTTCTGTCCTAATTAGGGATCTGCAGTGAATATTGGAAATTCTTGCTCATCCTTATGGCTTTCAAGCACCAAGTGGATCTAGTCACAGTAAGGTGGTGGAGTGCCATCAGTGAAAAATAAAGCGGACTGGAGATCTTTCATATACTGGGTGAGGGAGAGTGGGTATACTTTTTCATGTGAACCAAAATGAGGAAAAATAAATCATCACACAACGAAAAAGCAAAAACCACTTAGGAAATACTGTACTTAGAACATCTTGGCTCTAAAATCATTGGCACAGTAACAGAGATTGTGTCCAAAGAAGAAAGAAACAAAAAGATGTTTAATTTTAAAAAAGAGCTGTTTTTCAAAAGACTGTTTTAGCTTTTTAATTGATAAAAAGCATCTCAAACTGCAAAGACGAGTACAATTAATAGAAGCCTTAAAATTTAGAGGTAGATCCATATGGAAGGGAAAAGAAGTTATTTTAAAGCTAACTCATTTAAACCTGCGTCTAAGAAACAGAGGTACTAACATACAAGTCAAGATAGTGCCTTAGTCTTCTGAAGCCGTATCTACGTTGGTGTCCCTCCAAATTGTTAAAGTTGAAAATAACCCATCTGTCACCCGAGCTTTTATACCTTCAAATAACCCCCCTCCAAAATAAAATATTGTTTTTTTTTAATGGATCAAACCAACCATCTGATCCATTTTTAAATGGTTTATTCTGGGCAATCCAGCACAGGGCACAGATCTCGATAGACAGCCCTAACCAATGTCAAGGTGGGTGGACTGTGGAAGAATGGGTTTTGCAGGTGCCCCCCTGGTTTCTGTACTTCAGTTATGAAAGCCCCTGCCTTGGAGGACATGAGGTTTAATCAAGAGCAGCAGACACAACACCTGAACCATCAGAGATTCAACATTATCACGTTCTGTATTCATCCGTGCGTATTCCTACTGGGACCTTTTGTTTCAGTAAAGTTCAAGACAACATGGCTTGAACACTGAAATATCTTCTAAGTTTAAGTTCTAGGCCTAGGGCAGAGCTCAGTTATAAGCCTCTTCTGACATTAGAAACAGGTTATTTACAACACTCCTGATCTCAAACCGAAAAAAAGAAAAACCAAAAAACTCATTACTTCAACTATAAAAAGTTTATTTTGGAGGGAAGTGATCAGCAAGAAAGCATGGACAATCATTTTATTCTCCCAATAATTCAGTTCCAGAATAGGATCCAGTTCTCTCCAGATTGCATGAGACTAGCTATGGATGTGATACTAGTAGCTTTTCTTGGATCAAGGCTGGGGTCTCTAACACAGGCTTCTTAAGGAAAGAAGAGGCACCGAACTTAATCTCTAAATGCCATTTTAATAGGGAGAAGACAATAAATACATTGGAAGACAATAAATACATTGGTAGACAATGCTCAGCCCATAGCCCAGACTTCATCTTTTTATAGTTATTTTCTGTGCTTCTATTATGTGGAATAGGTCCCTACTTCTTTTTTTTTTTCAATTTATATTTTTTTAATTTAATTTTTTATTTTTGGCTGCGTTGGATCTTCGCTGCCGCACGCAGGCTGTCTCTACTTGCGGAGAGCAGGAGCTACTCTTCCTTGCGGTGCACGGGCTTCTCATTGCAGTGGCTTCTATTGTTGCGGAGCACGGGCTCTAGGCGCGTGGGCTTCAGTAGTTGTGGCTCACAGGTGTTAGAGCGCAGGCTCAGTAGTTGTGGCACAGGGGCTTAGTTGCTCCGGGGCATGTGGGATCCTCCCGGAGCAGGGCTCGAACCCGTGCCCCCTGCATTGGCAGGCAGATACTTAACCACTGCACCACCAGGGAAGTTCCCAGGCCCCTACTTCTTATAGCTTCACCTTTCCAAGATTAGTACATGAGTAGGGAGAACTTAATCCTAATGAGACATTTACTGCTAAATTCCACTGATAAGCACCCAGGGCTATGCATAGTTGCCTAAATCTTTTGTTATCTTATAGGTCATTAAAGAAAAGTTTAGTAACAGTGAAATGTAAATCTAAAAACTAAAACTATGCTTACTTCTAATAAGTACAAAGTAATTTTTAACTTTTTTACTGAAAGGGATTCTAAACCAAATTATCCTCAGTACTGAATCTAACTATAACCAGTATAATTAGAACTTCACCTTTCCTAAAACAAGATAATCCCAGTGACAACCATTAGGAAATTTTTTTTTTCTTTCAGTTTTATTGAGATATAATTGACACACAGCACTGTATAAGTTTAAGGTGTACACATAACAATTTGATTTACATATATTGCAAAATGATTACCACAGTAAGTTTAGTTAACATCCATCATCTAGTATGAATACCAAAAAAAAAGATGTCTTTTTCCTTGTGATGAGAATTTTTACAGTGCACTCTCTTAGCAACTTTCAAATATACCATACAGCAATGTTAATTATAGTCATCATACTGTACACTACCTCCCCAGTACTTATTTATCTTATAACTGGAAGTTTGTATCTTTTGACCACCTTCATCCAATTCCCCTACCCCCCACCCAGGAAACTTCTTATATAGTGTCCAACATAATGAATGAAGCTTAGAAATCTAAATCTTTATGGAGATCTGCATATACATGTATCATCATAATTGTGGATACATCAGAGTACCCCATAGCCCTGTTCCCTAGAGTAAGGGTACGCTTTTCAAAGCTCTTATGGTTCTTACATTCTTCCTAGTGTCAGACTTGACCTACTGCTCCATCAAAATTAATTTATAACCCACATCTTTCCAACATTTATTTTCTACGTTGTTTTGGGGTTTTTTTGTTTGTTTGCTTCTACTACTGAATAATTATGGCAACTGTAAATCCTAACAATTTCTTCATTTTTTATGGTTTTAAAAAATGTTTACAATTATAATCTCTAAAATTACTAGCAAAATTATGAATTATTGTATTCAAAATTGTAATATCATTAGCAAGCACAATTTTGCCACCTGCTGGCCTTAAGATGTATATACATTTTCAGCTGCTTTTATTTTAATTACTATGTCAACTCAGCACTATATATGCACACAGACATGTCCAAAAATTCTACAAATATGTGATATTCTTTTGTAAACTTTGTTTTTATCTCTGGTGAGTTGGTTGTTTTTATCCTCTCTGACAAGGGACATTATTGTTCATATAATCCTTAGATGCATACACACACACCCCATACAAATTTTGTGTCAAAGTAGACATATAAGTATTATTATACACTTAGGGAAATTATTCAGTACCTTTTTATAAATTCAGTTGATTTTTTTCTTATTCTAGAAAGGTAGTGGCTAGTCTAGCTTGGATCCCTAATGATAGTCTGCTCCTTTGTTTTAAAAGTTACGTCTGGGGCTTCCCTGGTGGCGCAGTGGTTGAGAGTCCGCCTGCCGATGCAGGGGACACAGGTTCGTGCCCTGGTCCGGGAAGATCCCACATGCCGCGGAGTGGCTGGGCTCGTGAGCCATGGCCGCTGAGCCTGCGCATCCGGAGCCCGTGCTCCGCAACGGGAGAGGCCACAACAGTGAGAGGCCCACGTACCGCAAAAAAAAAAAAAAAAAAAAAAATCAAGTAGGGAAGGGTAGTTCATGATAAACGGTATTAGTGAACACACTTCTAATATCTCAGATGAAAAACCAAAAAGGCCAGATTGTCACATATGATTAGAATAAGGACTTGAAGAATGATTGTTTGGAATTCTTAACAAAGATTAAAGAGCTTATGTTGCTCCAAGTTGTAAATCGTTCTCTACTTTCCTTTAACCTTAAATCTCATCCTTGGTGGGAAGTTTACATAACTCCTCTTCTGGTGTTTTTTTGTTTCATCTAGGGAACTACTTCTGATATTTATTCTGTCATGGTACATTGATAACTTCTACTCACTCCCATTTCTTACGAAGTTGGGAAAAGTTCCTGGGTTGAACAACACTTTTACAATGGACATAACAAAATCAGTATTTAAAAAGAAACCTGACATTGAGGTTGTTGACATCAAGTGGGAAATAAACATTTGGATTTCACTGAGTGCTTCCATCTATCTTGAAATCACATACAATGATGAGAATATATCCTGGTAGATCTCTACAGTGTCACAGAGCCCATTCATGGACATCTCTGAAAAAGACTGACAAACTTCATGTACTAAGAAGAGTGGATTTGAGGAACATTCCTTCAGAATCAGATTCATCCTAACTCCGGGTCTACTCACTATACTTCTGTTAATGAATGCTGAGTATTGTTTTATTTTCTTACCTACTAGCTCACACTATTAACACCTACAGAGCTAGCAGTTAACAGAAACAAATAGATTTTTTTAAAACTGCTACTTGAGTAATTCTTTTTTTTTTTGAGGTTTTTTCAAAATTAATTAATTTATTTATTTTTGGCTGTGTTGCGTCTTCGTTTCTGTGCAAGGTCTTTCTCTAGTTGCGGCGAGTGGGGGCCACTCTTCATCGCGGTGCGCGGGCCTCTCACTGTCGCGGCCTCTCTTGTTGCGGAGCACAGGCTCCAGACATGCAGGCTCAGTAGTTGTGGCTCGTGGGCTCTAGAGCACAGGCTCAGTAGTTGTGGTGCATGGGCTTAGTTGCTCCGCGGCATGTGGGATCTTCCCAGACCAGGGCTCAAACCTGTGTCCCCTGCATTGGCAGGCAGACTCTCAACCACTGTGCCACCAGGGAAGCCCCCTAGTAATTCATTTTTAAATCTAATACAGAACATACACCATTGATTGTAGCTTTGAACTGAGAGTATTTCCGAACCTGATTTTGGTATTTACCAAATGTAATAGAACTTTTAGCTTTATGTCCTCAAATTAGTAAATATATACTCTATTTCTTCTCAAAATAAACATGTACTTCATTTAATTTTAGCAAGTCTTAATAAGACCTTTTGGAAATTATATTTGTTCTACCAAGCTGTAACTAGAAAAGCTCACATTTTTCCTACTGCTAATGACATAAAGCAAGAAGTATCTACATAAAGCCAGGTTGGAAAAAAAAATGACAAGGAATATTTACTCTCCCTTCTAGCCCCTCAAAACACCTCAAATACTGTTGGTCTGTGACAGAAAAAAAGGCTCCAAAAGGAGCAGAATATGACTCGCTGCATTCAATCTTCCAGCTTCGGGAAGTCAAATTTATGGAATTTGACAAAATAACACTCAGTTGTTTCACAAAATGTATGCTACTTTCTTATTTAGGAAAATCCAATAGTCTTTCTTTCTGGCAGAAATATCTCAAAATTTGTGTTTTACAATTAGCAATCTTTTTCCACAAAGATTAATTTGGTTCCAAATGCAAGAAACCCAACTAAAATTAACTTAAGTAGAAAAAATGGAATATGCATATAACAGGGACCTCAAATATGACTGGATTCAGTGGCTCAAAAATGTTATCAAAAGGCTTTAATCCATCTCTAGCTCTTTCCATGTGTGGCTGCCAAAATGACTGCCAGCAGCTCCATATGCCATCCCCTCATTTTAGCAATTCATTCATATATTTTCCTATGGAAGACTCCCACTTGGAAGACACTGACTAGATATGCTTTAACCACATGCCAGTTCCTCATCCAATTACTATGACTGGCCTAGACATACACCAACCCCAGTTGCCTGGGGTTTGGGCAGTTATGATTAGAAGCTTTAATGGGATCACACGTTTTGAAGTAGTTTCCCCCAAGACAAGGATTTGACAGGTTGGCCAACATATCAATACCTGTCCTATAGTTTCAGCACTGATCATACCACTTTTTTTTTCCTTTCTCTTATTTTACTCCATTTTGGATGGTGAAAGGATTCTAAACTATTCTCCTTATGCTCCCATCTTTCCTGGAACTTCCTTATCTCAAAAATTTGTCTTTCAGTTCACATCTACAAGTTCCCTACAACCAAAGATGCAATTCGTCTGACTCTGGGAACTT
>NW_021703783.1:8147071-8176688 GCF_005190385.1 Monodon monoceros
ATGTTCTCCTCTTCATAGCTAATGTTGGTGGTAGAATGAAGTAGGAAGCCCCATATCCCTTCATTTATTACAAGAAATAAAAAATAATCTATTCCTGAATTGGCAACATCTATCATAGATAAAACAACAACAGAAAAACTACATCCTGCATGGTGACTCTAATAACATAATATAAGCCAGGCTGAGGAAATGGGTAAGTTTCGTTAACAATTTATTTCTTTGAGTCTCTTGCAAGAGTTGTTGAATTGGAAGGAGCAAGATATTAACAGGAGGAGATGTTCTTATCTGTTGCTGTGTGATAAATTATCCCCAATTTAGCAGCTTAAACCAATAAACATATATTTATTTCACGGTTTCTGTGGGCTACGTGTCCAGGAGTGGCTTGGTTGGGTGGTTATGGCTCAGGGTCTCTCAGGAAGTGGCAGTTGCACGGAGCTGTGGTCCTCTCGAGGTCCACCAGAGGAAGACCTGCTTCCACGCTCACTCATAGCTGCTAGTGGTCCTCAGTTCCTAACCACGTGGACTCAGTCACAGTCTGAATGTCCTCACAACATGGCAACTGGGTTTCTTCTCCCTGGGCTGCCTTATGACAGGGCAGCTTGCTTCCCCCAGTGAAAGCTATGCTTCAACAGAGTGAGAGAGCAGAGGTGCAATGGAAGTCACTGTCTTTTCGTAACCTAATGTCACATATCACTTCCCAGTATTTCTGCCCTAATCTGTTCACTAGAAGCCGTCAATATGAAATTAAAACATATTAACCAGCATAACAGTACGCCCAGAAGCTTTAGGAAAATCTAATCAAAGCTTAATTAATTGTGTCTTAACACAATTCAAGACACAGTTAATCACTGTTTATTTGCTAATTACATCATCAGAGTGCTTATTTAACTCAGTGGACACATCAATTCTTCCAATTCCCATGAGCACTTCCTAGACCATAGGGACCCAATATAATTCACTCACTCTCTCAGCACAAGTTTGTCAACTCTGTCAGTACTCATCTTTTCTGCTATACCCACCCTTTAGTGTTCCAGGCAAACTAGTGCATGATAAAGTTTAAGATTACATTTCTGTCACATTCAGAGAGCTCATCACTCCTCTAGAAAGAAGGGAGATGTGGTTGTTGAAGGAGCTGAGGTATGAAATGCACATCAAACTACAAGTGTAAGGAAAAAACTGGGCAATTTTAGGCAAGAAAGTGATATGATGTAATTTATATTTTTCTATCACTCTGCCTGTTGAGTGGAAAACTGATACGGAGTGTGGCAGAGGGCAGGAATGTTACCAAGACCAGCTGGGAGGCTGTTACAGTGCTCCAGGAGAGAAAGAATCACAGCCTGGACTACATTCTTGGGTAGAGATTATGGATGCACTCATACTGGGGGTATATTTTGAAGGTCCAGCCAACCGGACTTGCTAATGGGCAGGTGGGGGGGGGGGGCGAGAGGTCAAGAATGACTTCCTATTTTGGAACAAATGGCTGAAACAAATGTCGTTAACAGAGAAAAGATAGAGGGAGAGCGGATTTTAAGGAAGGAAATCAGAAATTCTCTTTGGGACATGTTAAGGTAAGCATACATACTAGGAGGCAAGTGCATTGCTTGAGAGCTTCCATTCATTTTCAGGTGCCTAAGCTCCTGCTGCGGCCTTGTTCTTTGCACTCACCCCACCCTTCCTGACTGATAGCCTTCTCTTTCAGCTCTTCCATTTCCTCCGTTTTCCGTGTGCCTGGTAAGTTCAGAGCTGATATTTATCCTGTCATAGCACACTAATCTCTTTCCTCCATGGTTGACATTGGAGAAGGTTAGTGAAAGGTCCTGAACTGAGTGATATTTTGAAGAATTACCTGCTCCCTTCCAGTCCTCACCAAGCCAAAGGGAAGCCCACCTTCCAGCAGGACCGCCCCTTCCACAGCCCACACACAAGTCGGCTGCCACTTCCCTCTCTTCCTTACCTCTAACCCTCCTTTCCCACCTGAAGGTTTACCAAAAGCCACCTGGTCAGGACTGTTGTCCTCTACTCTCCTTTCCAAATTATTGTCTGAGGAAACCAGTAAAAGTCACCCCAATACCATAAGAGGACCTGTTTATCCCAAGAAAGTACTCTTTTTCTCCCACAATGCCCAGTTGGAACGATTCTGCTTTGCCACATAGCCACATAGCTTTCCCACATTGCCAACTGTGGATACAGTCCCCTTTCTGGAATACATCCATAATTATGCCACGAAAAGAAACCAATCTGCCCAGTCTCCTTGCAGTGGCAAAGTTATGTGTAGCAAACCCCACTGTATCGGAAAGCCTTCCTGTAATATTATCTGCAATCCTTCAGAAAAGCCCAGACCCAGACACTCATATGCATTGCAGGTGACCCACTCATGCACACTAGTCAAGGACATGTTCTTTAGGGTTTCCAGCTACATGGCTCTCCCTCAGATAACACAAGCACACCATCATAAAACTTCACTGCACAAAAACTGAACAATTACAAAAACCAAACACTAGTTCTGAAATAAGTGGCAGGGCTTCCCTGGTGGCGCAGTGGTTGAGAGTCCGCCTGCCGATGCAGGGGATGCGGGTTCGTGCCCCGGTACGGGAGGATCCCACATGCCGCAAAGCGGCTGGGCCTGTGAGCCGTGGCCGCTGGGCCTGCGCATCCGGAGCCTGTGCTCCGCAGCGGGAGAGGCTGCAGCAGTGAGAGGCCTGCGTACCGCAAAAAAAAAAAAGGATAAGCAGACAACTACTAAATATAACATAATAATCAACTGAAGAGTGCAGATAATTTAAAAAATTTTTTGGAAACACAATACTTGTTGCCAAATCTGAAATAAAAGCAACAAGCTAGTGAAGAGGAGAAAGGCCTGATTTAGATGAGCAAATAAAGGAATTCCTCCAAAATGCACAGCAAAAAAAGATAGATATAAGAGGGGAAAAAAAAACAAGGAGAACTGATTCCAGATAAAATATCAACAAATAAGATTCAGGTAGAGAATGGGGAGATATGAGTGCCAGAATTTTGAAGAGAAAACATCCTCTGTTAAAGAACAAAATGAGAAAACAGATTCTAGCACAGAAACTGATTGAAAAACAGAAGATCCATGAAATGCAACTGAGGCTTTAAAGGGAGTATCAGACTATCTTATTGGCGTGCATAATTGCAGCCTCTATATTATCACTGGGGGGGGGTTAAAAATACTTTCTAGAAGAAATAAAACCCAACCAGAATCTTACAGAAGATTCTAGAAAAGAGAAGCAGCATGGAAGAAGCCTTAGAGACATAAAATAACATGATCCATGATCCATTCTAGGAACTATGTATTTATTCATTTCTTCTGTCCTGGACACCCTATAGTAGATTCTGTGCCTACATTTGCATTTATTAAATATCATAAATCTTAACGATATTAATATGAATAGAAATTCTTAGGTCACATTTGTCTACAACACAAAGATTTCTGAGTTAGAGCCAGGTAATCTGGGGTGACGGATGGGGGCTGAGCAGGATGAGGGTCAACCTTCTCTGCTATCCATGTGTGCACAATATGAGTTTTCCACGTAACTTTCAGAGTTAAACTGAGATGATCTCTATCATCAAAATGCTTCGCTACATATCATATACATACGTACATAAATACAATGAATGATGGAGTTTAGGTCATAATAATGGCCAGAGATATTGATCAATTTCACTATGGGCAGTAGGATCACTGCCAACATACACACAAACGCACACACACACACACACCCCACACACAGGAACAACACAATGTAAGGACAGAGAAACAGACCAACTAAACAGACTGAAAATCAAATGATGACAGAACAATTCTAATACCTGTGTTGACTGCCTGGATATTGTTCCTTCAAAATCTTTGCCCAAGTCACATGTTGTACCTTTTAGAAATGACACACTAGCAACAACTATCCACTCCATCCTGCTGGGATAAGTCCCAACTCTAACCTTGTCTATCTGGTGACGAGGTCTGTCCAGTATGGAACTCAAAGTTACCCTTGTTCTGCTCCCCTTTATAAAGGAAGCTGCCTGGTTTCTCCCGGCACAGAGCTGAGAACCCCTCAGAGCTTCCTCCACGATGCTGCTGACCCTGCTCTCAGTGGCCTTGCTGGCCCTGAGCTGAGCTCAGGGCCCATTTGATGGTAAGAAAAAGAAGGGGGAGGGTGCTGAATCGGCTTGGGGCTTCGGAGATCACAGAGACTGCAGTGAGGAAGCTGGTAGAGACAGGACGGAAAGGAGAGGAAAGATGAGGCTGCACGGTGCTTAAGACAAGAATAAGGCCCTTCACATCCTTGTGAGTGTGAAGGCCTCACACTTTATTTAAAGTACAACTGGAAACGTACAGAATTTTCAACCAGAGGAATGAAATGTTAAGTTTTGCACTTTTACAAAAGTCTCTGTGGCTGTGTTATGAAGAATGCATTACAAAAACCCAGGACTAGTACGGAGAAGTTCCCTCATGAAGAGGTTACGGTCATCAAAGTAGGCATGAAGTAGGATGAGGATGGACTTGCTAGGGGATGCCAGATAGACGGAGGAGGTGAAGCCTGTTCAGAGCTACTTCAGAGACAGACACTAGGATAATAAATCTCTCTCTCTCTCTGCCTAGGACATAGAGATACAGAGATTCCGAGGCCTAGTGGTCTTGTTTTACTCCCACCCACATTTAATATGTCAATGTGCTGTGCCCAAAATGGGCAAGATTGTATCCACGTGTTACTCCTGGTCCTGTCACCTTGAGAAAGCACGTTAATATAAGTAAAGTGTTTTATGAAGAAAGAGGGCAGAAGTACACTAACGTATGACACTGAAAGACCCCAGCACTTAACCTAAATTAGCATGGGGGTTAAGGGATCCTAGGGAGAACAGCAGGGCCTCATGTGTTTTGAGTCTGCAGTTGATCCTCAGCACAGGAGCAACCCTGCCACTCCTTCACATCCTCCTCCCTTTGCAAAAGCATCACAGATGGTGGCTGACGGGATAACTCAGGGGATATATGGGGTGTGGCTGGAAGTGTCCATTTCCCTGTACAACAGTTGTGAGCCCTGAAGGTTTTGGAACGTACTTTGCGCTTCATCTTCTGCTTCTTTTCCCAGAGGGCAACAGTGAAGGCTTTCTCAACCTCATTTCAGGTAAGGCTCAATTAATCCTCCATCATCTTTCTTTTTTTTTCGTTAGCAACTTTTCAGTTCTCTGTTGTCCTATTATCCTCATTCTCTTGTGAAGAGCTGATTAAAGTTAGTACCCCTAAAGATTTAGGCAATCCTGGGCTTCTCTGGTGGCGCACTGGTTGGGAGTCCGCCTGCCGATGCAGGGGACATGGGTTCGTGCCCCGGTCTGGGAAGATCCCACATGCCGCGGACTGGCTGGGTCCCTAAGCCATGGCCGCTGAGCCTGCGCGTCCGGAGCCTGTGCTCCACAGTGGGAGAGGCCACAACAGTGAGAGGCCCGTGTACCGCAAAAAAAAAAAAAAAAGATTTAGGCAATCCTTTTCTAATCTTGATTTTGGGGACCATGAGCACTGCCCTAACTTGAGTACAGAGATGTCTAGCTTAGATGACACAGGAGTGCCCTCAGGCCAGAAATGACTGTTGAGAGAGGACAGCAAGGGAAGCTGTCCACATTCTGACTCCTCCAGTGTACTCAGAACCAACTGCTTCCTTCTTCCTCAATGTTCCTCTCTTTAAATATGTGGTCTAGGAAAAATGAAAAGAAACTAGGTGTGGTTCCTTTTTCTCTGTGCTTCTCTCAACTATGTCCCTGTGCTTAATTAAAATTTGGAAAAGTTATTTAGTGAATCCTGTGTGGGTCATCACTTTGCCTCTCTCTCTGTCTCTCTCTCTCTCTTATTGTTATTATTGCTTCACCTGCTCTTAGAGCCAAAGAGTTCCACATATACACTCAACAGGCCAGATATGGAATCACAGTTGACAAGCTATGTCAGTGACCCAAAATATAACTGGCAACATAACTGCCATGGATAATCCATTTGCTGTCTTCTGTCCTAGGAGGCAGCCTCTGGTGATTCTAAGATACCCAACACCTTCTTTTTTGCCAAATTTAAGGCACATATTTGTCTCAAGAGCCAAGAACTAAGACTCAATATCACTAGTATGTGGGTGAACAGGAGTACTGCAAAAAGGAGTAGGAAGTTGGTAGTTGAGAGGCAGGTTCTGGAGGAAGGGACTGTCTGATAAGGTCATCAGAGATCAAAATGAGAGGGCAGCCATCTGTCACCTAGTTCCTCTATCCTTGTGCCATACCTTACAGATGTAAACAACTCAAACTCAGTTGAGGAGTTTCCGAGACCATCTCCTGGAGGACCTGGAGGGCCACCACCTAGACCCCCTCCTAATGGTGAAAACCAAGGTGATGGACCGCAGCAGGGACCCCCCGCACAAGATGGTCAACCTCAGCAGAGACCACCCCCACCAAGAGGTCATCGTCATCGCCATTCTCCCCTACCTCCTCCTGGGAAGAATCAGGGAACGCCATCCCCAGGACATGGACCAGAAAGACCTCCCCAGGGCCCACCACCCCAGTAATCTGGAATTCAATGAGAGGTATGATTCAAGCTCACTCTCCATCAAGGGCCCTTACCCCTGCAGGTCTCAAACTTTACTGTGTCACTGAATCAACTGAAAATATGTAGTAATTGCATAGTCCTGGACCCCAGTTCTAAAGATTTCAGATATTCTGGAATAGAAGAGCAAGATCCTTTATTTTTAACATGTTATCCAAGGTGATTCAGATTTTGAGAAACACGGACCATAAACTGTCTTTTTCCCTATGATTACCTGTCTTAAAGTGGGCTGGTAATGAGGAAGTAGAGCAGTGTTCTCAGTGACTTCCCATCTCAAGTTTCCACCTGACCAGGCTTCTCAGCTCCAGTGTCCCTACTAAATGATACTTTAATTTCACGCTGCTAAATTTATCTAGCTTTTAAAATATTTCATTTTGAATTAGTATATGTTCAAGGTAAAAAAAAACTGAACAGAAAAGTATGAGGCTAACTGTTAAAGGCATTCACATCCTACTTCCCCACAAGCCAGCACAATTAACTCTTTTGAACATCCTCTGGAAATATTTATGCCCATATAAACATATATAATCTTTTTATCCACAAGTTATATCATTCTTCATATGCAGATCTATAAGTTGCTCATTTCAAATAACAAACCTCTTTAGATAACATCCTTATCAATTCACAGAGCTATATGGATCTATTTGGTCTTGTTTTCTTTTTAATTGTATACTATTCCATTGTCTGGCTGTGCCATGATTTCTTTAACCAGCCCTGTATCAATGGGCATTTAGACTGGTTTCAGTTTTTCACTACAATAAAACAGACTGCAGTAACCATTTTTGTAAATATATATTTGAACACCTTAAATAGCAACCTAAGAAGAATCTTTTTCTATCTTGTAAGCAACAATTTAGAGCCCATAATCTGTTAGGTGCATAAAAACTGTAAACCAAAAGAAATTTGGAAGGAAACCGGAGAGGGCGGAAGAAGAGAGAGAAAATTGTGGGCTCTTGCCTACTTCCTTTCAGTGTGATCTGCAGGGATTAGAAACCACCTGCCAACCTTCTATGAACTTTCTTTTTTGCTTTTCAGAGCATGAGTATGAAGATACCAGTCCTTCAGGAAGCCATGACATTGGAACAAGGCAGTCCATCTTCAATTTACCAATGAAATAATCAGCATCCAATTTCTAAGTGCCATGTCTCATTCTGGGTGTTTGTGAATCTGAAATTTGAGAGCCATGAACCCAGCATAGGAACATCCAAGACCCCTTCTCACTGATGCTTGCAGCAGGCTTCCTCCTGGACCAACTTCCTAGAAAACATTTTCCCTTCGTTCTTTGTTTGGGGACAGGAATGTGTATCTCCTTTTCTACCTGCTATTGCCTCTTTTCCCCTGACACCTTTATTCATAAGCCAGGTGCCTGTTTCTCTCTTTCTACAGCACTAATGCAATGTTTTTATTATTTTCACACCTTTTACTGAGATTCTAGTAATTTTAGGGAAATAAGGAAAATATTGCAAATGTGAAGAAGTTGCACAGGCTGAGGGAATCATTAAAATTTCCAAACTAACTGATCCTGTTAAAGATAAAAAAGAAATGTGGCTCTAGGTCCCTACTCTCTCAAGCCTACTATACCCCTTTTCCCCTTTCGTGGCATTTCTCAATTTTCCTCCTCCCTATATCCCCCACCTTTGTTAACAGAATTTGAGTGAATTTCATAAAGGAGGTGGTATGCTGTATTCTAATTGGAGTTCTTCAGACATGAGTTTAATCTTATCTCTTTCTATTTTCTCTGGACTTTTAGCAAGCTATTTCAACTCTCAGAGCCTTAGTTTCCTCACCCATATAATAAGGATAATAATAATACCTACCCTAGGGGGCGAAGAGTAATGATTAGCACACGTAAAAACCTAGTGGAGAATACCTTCACCACTTCCTAATAATTGCTGTGGGGAAGAACAGTACACATGAAACTAAGAAATTAAGTGCTCCCAAATTAAAACTGTTCAGATTGCTACGGCAGAAGATCAAATTACAGGACTTCCCTGGTGGTGCGGTGGTTAAGAATCCGCCTGCCAATGCAGGGGACACGGGTTCGAGCCCTGGTCCAGGAAGATCCCACATGCCATGGAGCAGCTGAGCCTGTGAGCCACAACTACTGAGCCTGTGCACTACAGCCCCCAAGCCACAAGTACTGAAGCCTGCGTGCCTAGAGCCCGTGCTCCACAACAAGAGAAGCCACCGCAATGAGAAGCCCGCGCACCACAAGGAAGAGTAGCCCCCGCTCGCCACAACTAGAGAAAGCCCGCGCTCAACAACAAAGACCCAACGCAGCCAAAAATAAATAAATAATTTTTTTAAAAAGATCGAATTACAATATTCTCTGACAATGCGTCTTCCAAATTTTAAAAAGACATGAAAAAATTCACTTTGTCTTTTTTTTGGTATCACTTTCTGATGTCTTTTCGTTTCATCTGGGGGATACTGTTTCTGATACTGATTCTGTCATGGTACATTGATAACTTCTACTCACTCTCATTTCTTACAAAGTTGGGAAATGTTCCTGGGTTAAACAACACTTTTACAATGGGCATAACAAAATCAGTATTGAAAAAGAAACCGGACAGTGGGATTGTTGACATCAAGTGAAAAAAAAATCATCTTTGGATTTTATCAAGGGCTTCCACCTACCTTGAAATCATATAGAATGATAAGAATCTATCCAAGCAGATCTCTAAGATGGAAAGGAGCCCATTCATGAACATCTCTGGAAAGGACTGGCAAACCTTATATACTGGAAAGAGGGGATCTGAGGAACATTCCTTCAGGGCCAGATTCATCCTAACTCCAGGTCTACTCACTATACGTCTCAATGAATGCTGAGTATGATTTTATTTTCTTATCTACTAGCTCACACTATTAACTCATACTGAACTAACAGTTAACTGAAACAAATAGGTTTTGTTAAACTGCTTCTTGAGTTATTCATGTTTAAATCTAATAAAGAACTTCACACACGATTGATTGTAGCTTTGAACTGAGACTATTTCCGATCCTGATTTTGGTAACTACCCAGTGTAATGGAACCTTCAGCTTTCCGTCCACAAATTGATAACTATATTCTCTGTTTCTTCTCAAAATAGACATGCATTTCATTTAATTTTGGCAAGTCTTTTTTTTTTCTTTTTCTATTATCTTTTTAATTTTTTGTCTAACTTAAAAAAAAATACGGCGCCCCCCTCACACGGGGGTGAGAGGTTCTGCACACAGGCTGCAGCACAGCGGGCTTTGGAGGCGTGGAGGCTGGGGGGTCCGGTACCCCAAGGTCCTCCCCGATCGCTAAAAGAGGTTTTCTCCCCGAGGGCGCGTCGTCCCCCACCATCGTCTCCCCTTCGGACCCACGGAGGCTCTTCAACAGGCTAGCTCGCGGCTGGGCGGGCGATCTGCGGTATGGGCCACAGCTGGTCTGACGTGCGCCTTCGCCGTCAAGGCAGTGAAATGCCTGCGCTACCTCAGGCTCCTCAGTCTGCCTTGGCGGGGCGGGGCGTGGCGTGGGCGTGGCGGGACCGTGGCGTGGGCGTGGGCTGGATCTGAAATGTCTGACCGAGCCCGCCTCGCGTCGCCAGGCCCGCCACGATGGCTCACATGCCCGCGTGCAACCCAGACCAACACACGGCGCGCGCCCGGCTACGTCAGTTCCCCCCGCACGCGGCGAGGACGTCCACGACGAGGCACCTGCCCCACGAGACAGGGACAGGCGCGCCTCCCTTACCCTCTCGACGTCCCGAGAGAGCTGCTCGACGGACGCACCATCGCGGTGGGGACCCGAGGGCCTCGCAGGCAACGGGAAACGACGCCACAGCTCGGGCCAGTGAGGGGCGACCCGGAGCGCTGCAAGGCACCGCTGAGGGCGGGGCGAGACGCGCCCACGCACTGAGGTGGGCACGCAGCACTGCGGCGGCTGCGGCGGCGGCGGCGGCGGCGGCGGCGGCGGGACACCCCCGCCCTTCCCCCACCTGGGTGGGGAGGCTTCTCGCGAGACACGCACTGAGGCGTCAAGGCTAGAGAGTCCCCGCGGCTTGAGAGGCAGGGGCGGGAGACCAAGGGCGGTCCCGGGCTCCGCACCCCTGTCTTCCACGCACCACCGCTGGGCGGGCAGGAGAGGCCAGCGGTCCGTGGGCAGAATGAGGAGAGCGGCCTGGTTACCCGGGAATGTCGGCCTAGGCCCAGCCCTGGAGAGCGCGACATCACCACATCCGGCACTTTCTGCAAGTCTTGGTAAGACCTTTTGTCAATTGTATACATTCTACCGAGCTCTGACTAGAAGGCGCTTATGTAGCATTCCTACTGAAAATGGCATAAAGCCCAGAGTACCCACTTAAAGCCAAGTTGTTAGAAAATGACGTGGAATATCTACATTCCTTTTTACCCCCCGCCCCAAACACCTCAAATACTTTGGACTGTGACAGAAAAACAGGCTCCAAAAGGGGCAGAATGTAACTTTGTTGCAACCAATCTTCCACCTTCTGGTGGGAAAATCTCTTAATTTGAGATTTTCTCTTAATGTGATAGATTGATTTCCTATCCCGATAGGTTTGATGATGGTCTGCCTTCTCTATTCTTAGAAAAGTTTCACCTGATATGACTTGTCCAAATTACTTGTTTTATAGAATACAGCATGCTGCTTCCTTTATGAAATATACTCGTGTTCGTTAAAGAATGGTGGGGCATCTAGGGAGGGAGAAAATTGAGCAGAAATTAAAAAGGGGAAATGGGGTATAGTGAGCTCCAGGTAATAGGGACCTAGAACCACATTTATGTCCCTAGCAAGAAGATCAGTTATTTTGGAATTTTTATTTTTATTTGGTTTGTTTGTTTTTAATTTTTATTTTATTTTGGAGTATAGTTGATTCACAATGTTGTGTTAGTTTCAGGTGTACAGCAAAGTGATTCAGATATACATATACGTGTATCTATTCCTTTTCGGATTCTTTTCCCATATACGTCATTACAGACTATTGAGTAGCGTTCCTTGTGCTATACAGTATGTCCTTGTTGATTATCGATGTTATATACAGTATATATAGTAGTGTGTGTCTGTTAATCCCAAGTTCCTAATTTATCCCTCCCCCCAACCTTTCCCTTTTGGTAACCATAAGTTTGTTTCCTAAGTCTGTGAGTCTTTCTGTTTTGTAAATAAGTTCATTATATCATTTTTTAGATTCCACATATAAGTGATATTTTGTGATATTTGTCTTTCTCTGTCTGACTTACTTCACTTAGTATGATAATCACTAGGTCCATCCATGTAGCTGCAAAGGGCATTATTTCATTCTTTTTTATGACTGAGTAATATTCCATTGTATATACGTACCACATCGTCTTTATCCATTCATCTGTCGATGGGCATTTATGTTGCTTCCATGTCTTGGCTATTGTAAATAGTGCTGTAATGAACATTGGGGTACATGTATCTTTTCGAATTATGGTTTTCTTTGCTATATACCCAGGAATGGGATTTGTGGATCATATGGTAGCTCTACTTCCAGTTTTTTAAGGAACCACCATACTGTCCTCCATAGTGGCTATACCAGTTTCATTCCCGCCAGTAGTGTACCAGGGTTCCCTCTTCTCCACACCCTCTCCAGCATTTATTATCTGTAGACTTTTTGATAATGGTCATTCTGACTAGTGGGAGGTGATAACCTCATTGCAGTTTTGATTTGCATTTCTCTAATAATTAGCAATGCTGAGGTCAAGCTCTTAAAAAGTGTCTGGGCCTCCCGTCAGTGGGGGAGACTCTTGCTGGCCTCTCCAGCATTTATTTTTTGTATTTTAAGGATTTCTTCAGCCTGTGCAGCTTCTTCACGTTTGCAATATTTTCCTTGTTTGCTAAAATTACTGAAACTCAAAAAAGGTGTGAAAATAATAAAAACATTGCACTAGTTTTATAGAATCCAGGGAAGGCAAAAAACAGTGGAGCTCTTTCACCTGGCAGCTGGTTTGTGAATAAAGGTGTCAGAAGGAGGGAGGAAGCAACAGCAGGTAGAAAAGGAGAGAGCTGTTCCTGTCTGCAAGCAAAGAACAAAGGGAAAATGTTTTCTAGAAAAGTGGTCCAGGAGGAAGCCTGCTGGAATCATCAATGAGAAGGGGTCTTGGATGTTCCTATGCTGGGTTCATGGCTCTCAAATTTCAGATTCACAAACACCCAGAATGAGACATGGCACTTAGAAATTGGATGCTGATTATTTCATTGGTAAATTGAAGATGGACTGCCTTTTTCCAGTGTCATGGCTTTCTGAAGAACTGGAATCTTCTTATTGATTTTCTGAAAAACCAAAAAAGTTTGCAGGGGGTTTCTAATCCTTGCTACTAATTGAAGGGAAGTAGGTGAGAGCTCAACATTTCTCCCTCTCTTCTTCCTCATTCTCCCCTTTCCTTCCTAATTTTTTTGTTTATGGTTTATATGCACCTAACATAATGGGCTCTAAATTGTTTCTTACAAGATGAATGAAAAAGATTCTTCTGAGGTTATCTCTTGATTGCTGTTGGTAATGTTCAAATATGTATTTACAAAGACGGTTACTGTACATTTCCTATAATAGCAAAAAAATGAAACCAGCCTACATGTCCATTGATAGAGGTCGGTTAAAGTAATCATGACACAGCCAGACAATGGATAGTATATAGTGGTAAAACAGAAACAAAAACAAAAACCAGGATCAAATAGATCCATATAGCTCTATGAACTAATATGGAAGTTTTCTAAGAAATACGTTATTTGAAATGAGCAGCATATAGATCTGAATATAAAATATGATACCATTTGTGGATAAAAAAAGATTATATATATTTATATGGACACAAATATTTCCAAGAGGATGTTCAAAAGAGTTAACTGTGGTGGCTTTTGGGGAAGGAAGTGGGGAGGCAGGCTATGATATGCCTTTAAAAGTTAGCCTCATACTTTTTGTTTAGTGTTTTTCTAACTTGAGCATATATAAGCAATATTTTTTAAACGACGAAACATTTAGCAGCATAAAATTACGGTATCATTTAGCAGGGACATGGGCCCTGAGAGGCCTGGTCAGGTGGAAAATCACTGAGCCTGAGGAGGAAGAGAGGAGAGGACCAAGAGAGAACAGTGATCTGTTCCTCATTGCCAGCCCACTTTAAGACAGGTAATCATAGGGAAAAAGGTAATTTATGGGCTGTCTTTCTCATAATCAGAACCCCCTTAGATAGCTTGTTAAAAAATAAAGGATCTTGCTGTGCTATTCCAGAATACCTGAATAGAAATCATTAGAACTGGGGTCCAGGACTATGCAATTTTAATATGTTTCCAGTTGATTCAGTGACACAGTAAAGTTTGAAACCTGCAGGGGTTAGGGCCCTTGATGGAGAGTGAGCTTGAATCATACCTGTCATTCCAGATTACTGGGGTGGTGGGCCTTGGGGAGGTCTTTGTGTTGGTGGCGGGCCTTGGGGAGGTCCACACTGGGGTGGTGGGCCCTGGGGAGGTCTTTCTGGTCCAGATCCTGGGGATGGTGTTCCCTGATTCTTCCCAGAAGGAGGTGGGGGAGAATGGCGATGACGATGACCTCTTGGTGGGGGTGGTCTCTGCTGAGGTTGACCCTCTTGTGCGGGGGGTCCCTGCTGCGGTCCATCACCTTGGTTTTCACCATTAGGAGGGGGTCTAGGTGGTGGTCCTCCAGGTCCTCCAGGAGATGGTCTCGGAAACTCCTCAACTGAGTTTGAGCTTGAGTTGTTTACATCTGTAAGGAATGGCACAAGGATAGAGCATCGTGGGGATAGAAGGCTCCCCTGTCACTTTGATCTCTGGTCACCTTTCAGACAGTCCCTTTCTCCCAGAACCTGCTTCTCAACTACCAACTTCCCTCCTATCCTTAGCTTCATTTCGCATCACTCCTATTCATCCACATACTAGTCATATTGAGTCTTAGTTCTTTGCTCCTGAGACAAACATGTGTTTGTCTTCATCCATATTAACAGCTGCTCCCCATCACTCGCATTACCTCCTGAGCTCTGCCTCTTGTCAGCATTATGGTGAGTTGTATAATTATTTCATTATATATTACAGTGTAATAATAATAGAAATAAAGCGCACAATAAACGTAATGCGCTTGAATCATCCAGAAACCATCCCGTCCCCAGTCTGTGGAAAAATTGTCTTCCACAAAACCGGTCCCTGGCGCCAAAAATGTTGGGGACCACTGCTACATGGAACTGTGGCAGTAGACATACAATTCTACGCATTTGTCAAAAACCACAGAACTGTACACTGTAACGTGAACTTTATTGTATGTAAATAAAAGCACAATTAACCAGGGTGTGGGGGGAATCTAAGATGAAATGCAAGTTGAGACAGATGACCGTAACTAAGTACAAATGAACCATATAACCATGCTGACAGAACAGAAACAAAGGTCCTGACTTAGGTAACCTTGGCAAAGAGGATTTTGACCAGATAATGTGAAGGCAAAAGACAAAAAGAGCTACACACAAACATTGTTCTGTGATTGTAAATCTGTTTTGACAGGTGAGTCAGTATCTCTGAAACTAATTTATTGGTATAGTAGAGTTGAACAAATATGTAAACATATTGTAGTTGAGAAGTAGGTTTCTCATTGTAGGTAAAAGAAAAAGAAGGAAATGGAGAAGGCTAGAATAAACTTTGAGTTGCTGGACTGGAATTGAATTATCAGTATGTACTCATGTTCTCACTTATGTGTGTGTGTGTGTGTGTGCATATGCATACACAAACATACAGAAATAAATGCACATATGTGTGTATGAGTTAGCATATGTACATGTATTTTCTAACTCTATTCAGTGAGAGGGGCTAGAATCAGTGACAGGTTAGTAGCCATGAACACACCACCTAGCTGCTATATCTTGGTTTCTAAATGCCATTCTTCAGTAAAGGGAACCAGGGGTCCTTGGAGAAGTGGTTGTTTCCAGGGCTAGAACATCTTGGGTGTCAGAAAGTAAGGAACTGTTTAAAAGAAAAAGAGATGGAACATGTCAAAAGGTATCTCAAAGAGCACTCAATGGCCAGTAAGAACTTGAGCTACGCAATAAATAATGATAGTACTGGATTATAACCCAAAGAATAAAATACGTATTCTTAGGTCCATCCTGAGATTAATGAATGAATGGATGAATGAGTGAATGGGAAAATGGTCACTTTTCCTTGCAGAAAAATTCCACTTAATATATTAGAACACCACACTAATATTTAACCACAGGCAAGATCCATCAGTGTATAAATAGGATATCTGCATAGTCTTAAAGTATCTCCCACAAATATTTAATATTTATAACGGGAGCAACAGTAAGTTTACAGTAGAGAGTCCTGGTAGATATCACCTTAGCCAAGAAGTGAAGGTTAACATGACCAATAATACATACTGACATAATGTGCCCCTGATATGATGCGCTAAGAAAAGCACAGCCGATGGCACCTTCCCAATAATGCACAACCTCAATCCAATCATAAGCATGTATCAGAAAACCCCAAATTGAGAAACATTCTACAAAATAACTGATCAGTACTCTGTCATGTCAAGGTCATGAGAGACAAGAAAGACTGAGGAATACATTGGAAGAGCCTGACTAAGGAGCCATGATGACTAAGTGTAATGTGGAATCCTGAAGGAGATCCTGGGACAGAAAAAGGACATCACTGGAAAAACCTGGTGAAATCCAAGTAAGTTCTGTACTTTAGTTAGTAACATTGAGCTGAGGTTGATTTCTTAGTGTTGACAAATGGTATACGGTTATGTAAGATGCTAACCTAAGGGGAAGCTGCGGGAAGAGTATACAGGAACTCTCTATACTAATTTTGCAACTTTTCTGTAAGATTAAAATAATCTTTTAAAACTGACATTAAAAAATTAAAACAAAAAAGGAATAGGATAACGTAAAATGCTATTTTGATATAAAATTTTCAATGAAATTGACATTATTGTAAGATAATGTTAATTACCAAATTTAACTCAAGAAGCTTAGGATAAGTTGAATAGAAAATAACCATGAAAGAAATGGAAGTTATAGGAAAACAGCTGCAACAACCTATCACTATAACCTCCACCATCAATGGACATAGCAAATTTTGATATATAAATTTTTATATCATTAAAAAACATAATTCTTACTTAAATTGTTCTAAAATATAGATAAGATTAACAAGTTTCTAAATTCATTCTGTGAGGTTCACAAAAAAAATATGTAGACCTGCAAAGATATTTCATTAGGAAAAATTTTGAGTTAACATCTAACTAGTCAACACTGTGTTAGAAGAATAATATGTTGAAAGAGGATTGCAAGCACGGTTCAGTATTAGGAAATACTGAACCCTGCTTCTACTATTGACCTTCTACCCCTGCTGATGGCCTCAAAATTTTTACTGAGAAGTTCAAGGAAATCAGAAAAGAACTGTCTCACCTTAACAGCCACCAAGGTGACTAACCATGAGACGTGCTGCACGATGATAATCTGTGACTAACCATGAGACGTGCTGCACGATGATAATCTGTGACTAACCCACAGGCAATTCTAGCCCTATTTTCTGGCTTCTCTCCCATTATAGTTGAAGCCTTCTTCCTCCTTTTATTTCTACTCTGAATTTCAACCCACATTGGCTAGTCAAGGATTTTGCTAGCTTACTCCCATACCAATTCCACTCTTGCTCCAAAAGTCTATTCTCCACCCCCATTCATTTTAAGATCACATTATTCTTCCATTCCAAAATTTCCAGTGTATTACCACCATTTTATTCCATCAGAACAAAATCCAAATTTGTTACTATGGCCAACACCCTACATGATTGGCTGTCTCTGAACTTGCTGACTTCTTTACTTAATTCTATACTCCATTCTAGACCCACTGATCTTCCTGGTATTCCTCCAGCATACCAAGCTTGTTCCTACCTTTATCAATCATGCTTCCTCACTTAATTCAAATCAGCTCAAATTTCACCACTTCGAAGCCTTCTCTGAATACACAAAAACCGTCCATCTCGTTAAGCTCCTTTTTAAAAAAATTTTTCTTCTGGTAGATTTTTTTTTTAAAGACCTAATACTTGTTAGAGCAGTTCTAGGTTTATAACAAAATTGAGAGGAGGGTACAGAGATTTCCCATGTACTCATGTCCCCACATATGCATAGCCTTTCCCATTTTCAGTATCACTCACAAGAGTGGTATATTTATTTCAATTGATGAACCACATTGACATATCATAGTCATCTGAAGTCCACACTTCACCTTCAGGTTCACTCTTGGTGTTGTATATTCTGTGGGTTTGAGCAAATGGATAATGACATGCATTCATCATTATAACCTCATACAGAGCATTTTCACTGTCCTGAAACTCCTTGTGCTCTACCTGTTCATCTCCCTGCCTACCCCCACAGCCGTGGAAGCCACTGATCTTTTTATTGTCTCCATAATTTTGCCTTTTCTAGAATGTCATATAGTTGGAAGCACACAGTATGTAGCCTTTTCGAATTGACTTCTTTCACTTAGTAATATGCACTGAAGTTTCCTTAGTGTCTTTTTGTGGCTTAAAAGCTAATTTCTTTTTACCACTGAATAATATCTCATTGTCTGGATGTACCACAGTTTATATTTATCCACTCACCTGCTAAAAGCCATCTTAGTTGCTTCCAAGTTTGGGCAATTACGAATACAGCAGCTATAAATATCCATGTGCAGGTTTTTGTGTGGACACAAGCTTTCAACTCCTTTGGGTGAAGTACCGAGGAGTGTGATTCTTGGATCATAATGGCAAGAGTGTTTGTTTTATGAGGAACTGCCAAACTGTGATCCAAAGTGGCTGTACCATTTCAAATTCCCACCAGCAATGAATGAGAGTTCCTGTTACTCCACATCCTCGCCAGCATTTAAACCAAATGTCAGTGTGCTGGGTTTTGACGATTCTAATAGGTATGTAGTAATGTCTCATTGCTGTTTTAAATTGCATTTTCCTGGTGATGTGTGATGTGGAGGATCTTTTCATATGCTTGTTGCCATCGGTATGTTTTCTTTGGTGAGTTACACGCTAAGGTCTTCGGCCCATTTTCTAATCGAGTTGTTTGTTTTCTTATTGTTGAGTTTTAAGAATTCTTTGTTATATTTTGGATAACAGTCCTTTATCAGATGTGTCTTTTGCAAATATTTCTCCCAGTCTATGACTCCTCTTCCAACTCTCTTAACTGTCTCTTTTACAGAGCAAGAGTTTTTAATTTTAAAGAATCTGGCTTATTAACTATTTCTTTCATGTATTGTATTTTTGGTGTGATATCTAAAAAGGCATGCTTTTTTTAAAAAAAATTAATAGTCTTCACTGTCAGATAGCCAGCATTCAAGATCCCTACTTCTTGGTCGTCACGGTCTTGTGTAATCCCCTACCAGATTATATCAGAATTGGCCTGTGTGACTGATGGCACACTGATGGCAGAAATGGCGGTATGTCACTTGTAAGATTGAGTTACGAAGGACATTGTGGCTTCGTCTTGGTCACTCTCTCTTGTTCTTCAATCTCAGTCTCTCCCTCCCTCTCTCTCTCTTTCTCATCACTTGCTTTGGGAGAAGCCAGGTGCCTTAGCCCTATGAAGAGGACCCATCCTTTACAGGCGAGTCTCTTGGATCCTCCCATTTGGTTTCACAGAGGGGAAAGCACCAAGAGGGAGGAGAAGAAAAAGTCTTCTACCTCCAGTCCTTCACTTCCCACTTGGCTTCTGATAACTTCACTCTCCCCAAATTGTTTCTAACCTGGATGGAGGTGGGCTGAATGACAGGGATGGGTCTGCTTCCTCCTAGTAATCCCTGCAGTGAGGTGTCCAGCTCCAAGTGCTCAAGAGTCTTTGGTAGTGACTATTATTAAAATGAGAAAGATTTTGTTTATAGGTGGATCATATAATCACCAAGGTCAACTCTACTCTGTAGAGTTAAATTACACTTACATTTCCTTCCTTGAAAAACTTTTTGTTTTCCTGGAGTTAATAATCATCTTTTTCTTCATTTGCTTGGTTTCCTTTCACGTCTCAGTCTTCCTGCAGCCTCCAACAGACCTGTTAAATCTCTCTCAACAAAATCTTTTTCACCCTCAAACACTCAGATAATTTGCTTTTGCCCTGGAAATTCCCTTTTCTCCTTCTTAAGTAGGATGATGTACGTCCTGGGTTAAAGAAAGCCTTTCTTGGTTTTCTTCTTTGTTTGAAGTACATCCTACCATATCTTATTACGAATGAGTGCATGAGAGGCAAAATATTTAGAGATTTTTATGTCTGAGAATGTCAATTCATAATTTGACTGGATATAAGATTCTAAGTTAAAATTATTTTTACTAAGAATTTTTACAATTCCTGATTTCCACTGTTGTTCCACTATCATTCTATTCTCAATTCTTTGCATATGACTGCTTTTCTCACTGAGAACTTCAGAATCAACTTTTTATCCCTAACATTTAATTAGATATATGTTGATGTGGATCTTTTTTCTATTTCTTGTACTGGGCACTCAGTATTCCCAGAGGGTCTTCTGTCCTGGGGCCTGCACTTTAAAAGAGGCCCCACACAAACACCAAAACAAAGGCATTGTTTTTTTCTTTCACTTTCATTAGAAAATATTTTTAAAGTTCAGCAAGTAAATTAAAAAAACAGGAATTGTGGGAGAGGGGCACAATTGAACATGGGGTCCCCAAGGCCTGAGTATGCAGGATTGAGAATGTGTAAAGGTTCAGAATAAGTTCACAGCTTCTGCCCTGGGGCATCTGACAAAAAAAAAAAAAAAAAAAAAAAGGCTACTTTTGCTTAAATTTAGTCACCTCAAATCAATCAAAAGCATGAAGGCAGACAGGTTCTCCCACCCCCCCCACTGTAACTACACTCCCAGTCACTCCTGTGCTCAGTGGTATAGTTTGGGGAGGTGCTTAAAAATTCCTGGAAATCCTAAATCAGAACTGAGGCAAGGGGGAGGAAAACTTGCCCAGCAGGTTCCCACAGGAGCTTGACCAGGTCAGTCCTGGGCCCGACCAGCTTCCAGCCTGCTGTTCCAGCAGACATCCTGCCCGCTCCCTTCTCCCAGCTTGCAGGGACAGTGTCCATCCAGGGGAACTCATGGCTCCCTTGGTCTCTAGGCTTGGTCTAAAAGGCAGTCTCCAAGGAACAGGCTTCGGGAGCCAGACAACATGGGAAACTTGACCTGAACCTAGGGTCTATCTTGGTTTGTAACTTGTGAATATTTAGAGATATGTATGCAGGCCTCCATTTGTATTCCTGCACCTGACCCTGCAATGTTAAGTGTGAGCCTTTGGATAATAACTGGACACTTTCAACATGGAGGATCATCCTTAAATTCTGGAACATATGTTGTAGTGTCCCATTGATAATTTCTTTCCCAATATATTCTGTTTTCTTTGAAATTTGTGTTGAATTTTTTCTCACCTATTAACCATCTCTTTGCACTTTTGCTCTGTTTTATGGAGGAGTTCTTCATCTTCTATTGAACTTATTATCAACTAAATTTACAAGGACCAATATTTCTTTTTATCTTCTGGTTGACTATTTAATAGCATCCCGTTCTTATTTGAAAGATGCAATATGTATTCTTTTTCCCTCAGAATATATTAATTACAGTTTCTTAAAGTTTTCTTCTACTCCTCATATTGTCTGTTTCCTCTGAATTCTCCTTTTACTGTTTCTTTACTTGCGTCTTATTTGATAGAGATTTTCCTCAAATGTCTGGTGATTCTTTGCTTTCTGTTCATACATTGGAGTTAGACACCAAGACGGTCAGAAAACTCTGTGTGCATTGAAAGAGTTTTTGTAGAATCATGTACCTCACGGTCGGATGATTGAGTGGCATGATAGCTGTTTTGTTAAAACTTATCTCCAGGTGCTGTCTCTGAGACAGCTCTGCTGGCACTTTGGAGCTGGCCAGGGTAAGAGGTTGGACATCTCTCCATTTATTTTATAGGCTTTCACTTGATTGTCCTGGTTTTTGAATAGCATCTCAATCGTATCTTCTTCCATAACAGTTGTCCCCAACTGTCCAGTGCCTCTCTGGTTCAGTTTTTCTAGACAATAAACCTACTCTTTCCTGATGCAATCAGGGAGGACTGTTCCAGTCACCTGTCTCCCCACCATCATCACTCCTCCTCCAACCCAGTCTTCACGTGCCTTGTGTCTACAGTCCTTGGGCCTTGCCAGGGTTCTGTAAGACCATTGGCTGGCTTCTGTTTGGTACCACTATCCCTGCCCCCAGACGTGCACAACAGCTATTGGAGTAAGTTTTTCTCCTTTCTGTTATGTCATTAACCATTCTGCTGGTTTTCAGTCCTTATAAATTGTGGCTGTTAATTGTCCTGTAAGTTTTATCAGAGATGATGTTTGCATTTCTGTTTCTTTTCTTGTTGTCCTTGTTTGGACTTTGAGAAGAAAGGGATAGGAAATATTTTTACTATTAACACATAAGTTGCTCTCAGTTATGTTAAGGAAAAAATTGACCAATAGGCTAAAAAATCAAAACAAAGGCTGTCAAAGGCTTATAAACCAAGGCTTCTGTTCCCATCCTTCCAGTCAAACAGCTCACACCAGGGTAACCAATGACTTCCAGCTTGCTGAAACATGTCGGTGGATATGTTTCAATCTTCATCTTAACTTGCTTCTCAGAAGCAATGGACATTATTTACAATTCTGTCCTACTTAAAACACTCTCTTCCTTTGGCTCCATGATACTGTGTGTACCTGTTTCATAGTCTAACTCTCTGGTTGCTCTACTCCTTACTTTTTTCATTTATCAAATATTTATTGAGTCCCCTTCCACACCAGTTATTTTACTAGGAGTTTAGGATGAATATAAAAATCATGATTCCCACCATCTAGGAGTTAAAGCCTTGCATGTCCTTTGCAGATGCATATGCTTCCATTTAGCCACGAAATTATGAAATTCCTCTAACTATGTTTTAGATTCTTTTCTCACTATATACTATCTCCTTAGAAAAGTTCATACTAAAAAAAAAAAAAAAAAGGTAACTATGTGAGGCAGCAGATGTGTTAACTTGATTGTAATAATCATTTCACAATGTATGTGTATATGAAATCATCACACCGTACATTTTAATTCTATACAATTTTTAAAAATATAGAACACTTCATAAATTTATGTGTCATCCTTGTGCAGGGGCCATGCTAATCTTCTCTGTATCATTCCAATTTTAGTATATGTGCTGCCAAAGTGAGCACTATATACAATTCATCAATTATACCTCAATAAAACTGGAAAAAATAAAAATAAAAACTCATCCTTGCCCGTGGCTTCAATTATTATCTGTGTGCCATGATACAAAGTTCTGTGTCTTGCCAAGACCTCTACTGAGTTTCACACCTTTACCTATATGACATCTTCATTTAAATATTTTTAAGGTACCACTCAGTACAGTATTTCCAAAACAAAATTAATCTGATAATCCTAACCCTAGAGACCACCATCCAACCACTCATGCAATACAAAATCTATAGCTTTAGCTCTGTGTCATTCCATACAAGATCCACCACCAATTTTTGTCCCCTTTTCTAAATATTTCTCAACTTGTCTCTATCTCTATCACCACCTCCATTCACCTATGCTCTACAGTATCCTCCCTACTTGGTGACCTGTAACCATTTTCGCTTTTCCTCCAAATTCTTTTCCAAGCTGTAGTCTGCAGCCAGGGTTAGCTTTTCAAACCGTATATGTGATAATGCAATCACATATTTTTTATGTGATTTTTTTTAACCCAACAAAAACCTATTCTGTCCAGCCAGAGGACTAGGAAACAGACAGCCTAGCATGGCAGAAAACATTTAGACAAAATCCCTCTTCTACAGTCAAACACCACAGAAAAAGCTATGGCCCCAAGTGGGGAGTCTAGACTTCCACACATGCCTGGCTGTAACAAGATGCCCAAACCTGTGCCAGAGTGAAGTTAGAGAAGACCGAGGAGGAACTGGAACTTTCATCCCCACTTGAAAGTTTAAGACCCTCATTTTCCCCCCACCCCACAGAGTTAGTGGCAACCAGATGGGGAGCCTGGACGTCCTCCCTCATCCAACAGTATCGAAGCACTCCCTCCTTTCCATACTGGGGTGGTGTCAGTGGAGACTACACGGAAAGTAGTAACAAGACACCCCTACTCCTCCCAGACAGGGTGATATCAGTGGAGGCCTTGTGGGGAGCCAGAATTCCATCCTTCACCAGGCAATTATGGGGAACCCCTCCCCTGCTTGGGAGTCAACACAAGTTGAGGGGGAGACCTTTACTTCTGCCCCTACCTGCCAGTAATTCAGTACCTCCACCTTTTACCTGCTGGAGTAGTATCACAGAAATCCAGCTAAGACAGAAGATTTAAACAAGATCCAGAGCCTCTAATACCTAAAATGTCCTGTTTCAATTGAAAATCATTCATCATACTAAGAATCAGGAAAATCTCAACCCGAATAAAAAAGACAATGAGCAGATGCCAGACGAAAAGGCCAGAGATATTAGAATTATCTGACAAAGAGTTTCAAGCAGTTGTCATAAAAATGCTTCAATGAGCAATTATAGACATGCTTAAAACAACTGAAAAAAAACTCAGCAAAGAAATAAAAAGTCTTAGCAAAGAATCAAAATCTATAGCAGAACCAAAAGGAAATTTCAGAACTGAAAATTATAATAACCAAAATTTTTAAACTTAATGGAAGGGCTCAACAGCAGAGGAAAACAATCTGTGAACTTGAAGACAGAACAATAGAAATGACTCAATCTGAACAACAGAGAGAAAAGAGACAGAACAACAAACAAACAAACAACACAAAATACCTATCAGATTCTCAGGGTCCTGCAGGAGTATAACAAAAGGCCTAATATTCACGTCATCTGAATCCTAAAAGAAGTAATGGCTGAAAACTTCCCAAATTTGGCAGAAGACATAAGCCTAAAGATTCAAAAAGGCAAGCAAATTCCAACCAAGATAAACCCAAAGAAATCCACACCAAGACACATCATAGTCAAATATTTGAAAATAAAGACAGAGAAAAAAATCCTGAAAGCAGCAAGAGAAACAACTTATCTATAGGGGAAAAACAATACAAATAGCAGAAAACATGAAAGTCAGAAAGAAGTGGCACAATACTTTTTAAGTACTGAAAGAAAAGAACTGTCAATACTGATTTTCATATAGTAATTTTATCTCTCAGGAATGAAAGGGAAATAAAGACATTGGATGAAGGAAAACAAGAGTTTGTCACCAGCAGATCTACCTGAAAAGAATGGCTAAAGGAAGTTCTCTAAACAGAAAGAAAATGATGAAAGAAGGAACTTTGGAACAGCAAGAAGAAAACAATGGAAAGGGGGAAATATGGGCTGATAAAATACATCTTCCTTTTTCTTTTGAACTTCCTAAGTATGTTTGACAGTTAAAGCAAAAATTATCTAATACCCTCTGATATGGCTGTAAATGTGTGTAGAGAAGTATTTAAAACAATTATAAGCAGAGGAGGGTAAAGGAAGACATACAGGGAGGCAAGATTTCTACAGTTCACTCAAAGTGGTAAAATACTGACCCTCTTAGACAATGAAAATGTATGTGTATATAATGTAATACCTACAACAACCACTAAAAAAAAAAGCTGTACAAAGAGATACACTCAAAATACTATAGATAAACCAAAATGGAATTTTTAAAAAATATTCAGGTAGCCCACAGGAAGGCAAAACATAGAAAATAGAGAAATAACAAGATAAACAGAAAACAAAAAGTAAAATGGTACACGTAAGCTCCAAACATATCAATAATTACATTAAATGTAAATGGGCTAAAGTAAACCAAAATGCTTGAAAATTGGGGAGGTTCTGGACTAAAGAAACATCATAGCCTACACCAGTATAAAAATTTGCCCAATATTTGTATTTATATATAAATTGCACACACTTTATGTAAACCCATCTAACATTGTTCAGAATAGGATAACGCCTGTCAAGGGCCACCATCAAGTCTCTTTCAGACATCTAAGGACTAGAAAATTACTGAAAACAAAAGGTTACAGATTCTCAGAAAAACCACATCCTGTAGAAGCACAGCCAGCCCACATAAAACCATGGACCAAAACAGATGTGAACCCCCTCCTCTTTCCTGCACCTTGCCCTTTAAAGCACAATAAAAGACTCACCCCCCCCACCCTTCAGGGCCAACACCACTCTATGCGTTTGGCCCCTCTCCTCCCTTGGAAAGTGAATAAAAACTTTCTTTTCTACCCTTGTTAATACTTCTGTGAATTCTTTCACAACCCATGTCAGCTCACCTAACATTTTATGTTAAATATTATTTAATATTTTGTATAATTAATTTTTGGTACAAATTAATTAATTTTGTACAATTAGTAATAGCATATAGAACTTGTACACAGTGTAAATAACTCATATAGAGCTCTCAGCTCAGGCCAGGCCTTCAGTGGTAGCTATTATTACGAGGACAGAAACCGGGTAGGGCTTCTCATCATTTGCAGCATGATACTCTCTCCAGCCCTGAGTCAGCCACATGATCATGAGGGTAAAAAACTGATAGACTTTACAACCATTCCGTATGCATACAGCCATTCTGTTTTTCACTTTTGGAACAGTATTTAGTAAATTACATGAGCTATTCAACGTTTCATGATAAAACTTGGCTTTGCCCAATCAGATGATTTTGCCCAACAGTGGCTGACGTAAGTGTTCTGAGCACGTTTAAGTAGGCTAGGCTAAGCTATGACATTCGGTAGGTTAGATGTATTAAATGTATTTTCGACTTAGGATATTTTCAACTTACAATGGGTACTGGGTGCATAACCCCATTGTAGGTTGAGGAAGATCTTTATATACTCTTCCTAAGTGACCACTCTAAACCCATAACTTCAACTGCCACTTACACCAGGATCAGTAAATACTAAGCAGACATGCTACACATTCCCCCTTCAACCAATCCCCCGGTTTGGCTGGACTCATCTCTGTCCTCTAGGTAACCACTTAAACTGTGCAGCTGGAATTTGAAATGAAAACTTTTTTCCATTCTGGATAGATACGAATGAGTGCCTATTTTGAGTCCACTAACACTTTTTCTTGGCTAAATTTCACAAATCATTCCAATAGTCCATCATAAAATTCCATGCTGAAATCCACTTGAAATTAAAAAGAAAATGGGAAGAGAAATTGGAAAAATAGTCACTGACAGAACAGAAATAGTTTTATATCCTTAAAAGAGATCAATGGAGGCCTTGGAACTACTTTCCTATTTAGATGAAAACCCTGAGACAAGCAGCTTGATGGAGCCAGGCTAAGGAATCCTCAAATATGATGTGCTCTGGTACAAGCCTATGTGACAGATCACTGATGACATGGAATACTTCTCCCTGAGGCAAACTAATACACTAATAATTCTTTACATTAATGATCCCAAAAATCATTGTATTATTTGCTGAAATACATTAAGGAGCAACAAGGAAATTTCAATTGATTTGATATAACTGACTCATTTTATAAGAGGAAGCTGGGGTTCACAAGAGGCAGAGATACAACTGGTAGAATCTACATCTCTTCACTCCCAAGTCTGCCCATCACTCTAAACTTGTGCCATTTTAGTTTGTCATTTATACTGTGGCATATACATACTGTGAAGTATAAATACGTGAAACCAACTAATTTTACATAAACTCACCCACTCCCTTTTGCAAAAGATATAGTGTAAACATAAAGAAAAACATGGGTGATTGTTTCCATTCCCCACTGAACCAAACCAGTTCTAGAGTAAGATGTTCTCTGCTGTCTGTGGCATGGCTTCCCAAAGATGCTCACCTGTTAATTCCCAGAACCACTGAATATGTTCAATTACATGGTAGAGGGGGAATTAAGGTCATTAATCAATTGACCTTGAAATAGAGATTATCCTAGGTTATCCGGGTGGAGCTCAGTGTGTCCTCAAATGTGGAAGAGGGAGGCAGTAGAGTCGGTGTTGGTGACTCTGTGATGTACTGTCAGAATCAACCGACCTTTGCTGGCTTCAAAGATGCAAGATGGCCAAGGCAAGTGGGCAAGAAAATGGATTTTTCCAGAAAGGCTTCAGAAAGGAACTCAGCCCTGCCAACACATCGTTTTCAATCCAGTGAGATGCCTTTCAGACTTTTAAGCTACAAAACTAAAATAATACGTTTATGTTATTTTAGTTTACTAAGTTTGTGGTAACTTGTTATACTAGGAATAGGAAAACCAATATACTTTCCATAGGCTCATTTCACGCTTTCCTGTGGTCATAAGGAGTTGGCGCCTGATTGTAAAGTATTTATCAGAGAGGAGTAAAATGGTTATTGGTTCTAAAACAAGGCAACTAAGCAATATGTTGCCTCATAGGGCTTCCCTAGTGGCGCAGTGGTTGAGAGTCCACTTGCCGATGCAGGGGACACGGGTTCGTGCCCCGGTCCGGGAAGATCCCACATGCTGCGGAGCGGCTGGGCCCGTGAGCCATGGCCACTGAGGCTGCGCTTCCAGAGCCTGTGCTCTGCAGCGGGAGAGGCCACAACAGTGAGAGGCCAGCGTACCGCAAAAAAAAAAAAATATATATATATATATATATATATGTATATATGTTGCCTCATAAAATAAAAAAACCCTCTCAAAATTTAGTACAAATGAACATTTATTGAGCCCATATTAGATGGGACATGGTTAAGAGTTGCCCCTCTTCTGTCTGTGTATAATTCCTGCCACTCTGTTTATCCTCAAGTAGGTACCTCCTATGTCTCACTAGTCTAGTCTTTTACAATTATTCAAGCTCCTATAATGGAATGGAAGGCTTGTTCAGAGGCTCAGAATCTTCTTAGAATGTTGTGGTTAGTAGAGCGATGGTCGCAGGTAATGAGAATCTGCTTCATTTTCTAAACTAAAAAGCAAAACAAAAACAAAAATGAAAACATGAGTTGCCAAGAGAAACAAGAAAACCTAGTGCTCAAAAGATCAGGCTCATCTTTCTCGTTTCCCACTGGACACATGATTTAATTTAAGGTGTAAATTCCTTATTCTCCTGCCCTCTCTTTGAGCCTTAAGCAAGATACCTGCACACTGTCCAGGTATCCATTTTAATGCCTGAAGAAATTACTTCAGAAATTTCCAAAAAAGCCAGGAGTGAGGCAAAGTATTAAAACTGGGACCTCCTGATTCAGAGCTCCTAGGCTTTACAGCTTTTAATTGAATTATATATTTTATGAATCAGAAAATCTGATGCCTTTTCCTCAGGTTCTCCTTTAAAAAGATTCCATGGACTGGACTGGAATCCACATCCTGGTGAGACAGGAAATCTTGGAAAACTCAAGGGAGAAAACTTGTTTATCCCATGCCTATTTGGTGACTGAAAATCCAAACAATCAGACTTGGACGGTAAACCTCAGAGAGGAAAGAGGCTGTCTTTTTCACCTCCATATTAGAATTATAGCTGATCTCAGCATCTGGAAAGTTTTAAATTGGAATCCTTTCCCAGCATTGAAAATGGTGTCAAATCCCTAATAAGATATCAGAGACAAGAGAGAAGAAACTTACCAAAAAACACTGTGTTGTACTCGTTGCTTCCCGTGGAGGTGCTGGGCTCCTCTATAATTAAGTAAAGAAATGGTGTTTATTCACTTCCAGTAAGGATCACAGTGTGTCTGTCATTGAGCTCACAGACTCAAGTAGCCCCCTAGTAAACGTAGGACTCCACTGAGTCTATGACACGAAAACCTCCCTTCTTCTAACTGCCAAGGCACTCTGCCATGCCTGAAATCCTACCAGTGGAAATGAAACACAAGTGCACTTCATGAGAAGGATTTAGTTAAAGGGCTGGTCTCCACTCACACTTCGAAGTCCCTGAGAGAGCCAACCTTTTTTTTAACAGGCCCTTTAGCCTCCACTAAAATACAATTTCTAGATTTCTCCATGTACTATCTGCAGTCCCCTGTGCGCTTTAAGCAGAGCTGGAATAGTCGGTCTCAATCAACGTTAGCTACTATTTATAGACATAAGAATCAGATA
>NW_021703783.1:8181688-8331007 GCF_005190385.1 Monodon monoceros
CAGTGGTCGACTCTGGGCCAGTGGTCAAGTCTGACAGGCCAGTGGTCGACTCTGGGCCAGTGGTCGACTCTGGGTCAGTGGTCGACTCTGGGCCAGTGGTCAAGTCTGACAGGTCAGTGGTCGACTCTGGGCCAGTGGTCAAGTCTGACAGGCCAGTGGTCAACTCTAGGCCAGTGGTCAACTCTAGGCCAGTGGTCCACTGTAGGCCAGTGGTCAAATCTAGGCCAGTAGTCGACTCTGGGTCAGTGGTTGACTCCAGGTCAATGGTTGACTCTAAGTCAGTGATGAATTCTAGAGGAACCAAAAAGAAAAAAAAAACTGTTCAAGTACTTTCTTGTGAGAATGTTTCCACCATCTCCACAGCCCTCCATTCCCAGCTAGATCTTTTTCCAGGGAAAACATGGAACAGAAAAGGGGATATTGAATCAAACTGGTCTCCCCACAAGTTTCTCTTCTGCCAAGTGCTAGAATGTCCAGAAGACTAACTGCCACCTAGGAATATGCTCACTGCCCCTACTCCACCCTCCTTTGAGGGGTCGGGTTAGGAAGGAGCATTTGATATTGTGCCTCTAAATGTGAATCAGTCAGACTGCAGTGGAATAAAATTTCAAAAACTCCGCTATATAATTCTTTCAGTTTCCTGAAAACTAAAAATGTAAGTGGGGGAAAGGAGCAAGGAAAACGGCTATTTCCAAGGTGCATAAGCAAGAATGAAATGGACTCTAAAATGGGGACTCCTACCATTTTCATTTAATGGGCTACATCTAGCTCTTCAATTTCCAGTCTGTCCCAGAGAATGCACAATCCAGACATTTTGGGTCTTGTGAACCATAAAAGCATCATAACCATGAAGGCCTGATGAGCCTATCACCTGGGTCTGCTTGGGCTGCAGTGAAAGACCTACAGTCCTCATGGCTGCCTCGTCCAGCAGGTTGTGGGCACCCTGCCAATGAGGTCAAAATCATTAGCTCTCTAATTTAGTCATTTGCTTTGTCATTCATTCATATGCAGTAAAGAACCCAAACCCAGCAGCGGATAAATTGAGAGCTACCAGAGGGAGAGCTGGGAGGAAGTGGAGGGTAAAGTCACCATTTTAGTGCAAGTGAATGAATACCCCTCCTCTTGAGAAACGGATCTGAGTTCAGGAAGGACTAGAAGAGAAAGAGCCTTGGGGGGAAAGCAGCCTTCTTCTGGTTCAGGAGACAGGGATTCCTTCCTCTCTCAATATGACTCACAAGTTTCCGCTCCAGACCCACTGATTCCCACTGCATGTAACCCAGCCAGCGGCTAAAGCACTTTGAATCTTACTCTCCAGTAAAGTTAGAGTACACCCAAGGGCTTTTTAACCTGAATCAAATAGAGTGAAGCCTCTTTAGCACCTGGTAGTTAAGGGGACCACAGGGAAACCTCAAGAGCCCTCTCATCACCAACCCTAATTCCATTTGACCCAGCCTGACTACCTGCATGAGGTGGATTCAAAACACAACCTTAATCTTAGTCAAGCCACTCAACTTGCCCAAGGCCTCATAGCTCTCTCTCTCTCTCTCTCTCTCTCTCTCACACACACACACACACACACACACACACACATATACACACACATGCACGCGCGGTGAATGGACTTTAGCCCTCTTCTCCAGAAGACCTCCCAACGTGCACTCACCCTGAAGCAGTGCGGGGTAAGTCACCGCCAGGGCAAAGCAGGCGGAGAGGAGCAGTGCCTTCCAGAGCATGATGCCGATGCCAGGGCGGGGAGCGCGGCAGGCTAGTGGAGGTGGGGAGGCCCCAAGGTGCTGGACCGCAGCTCTGCTGGGCATTTATTACAACCTCAGGCCCAGGTCCCAGAGGAGGCCTTCCTAGGGGGTTGGGAAGAAAACAGCCTCGCCCACAAGCGATGGGACTGCCCTGAAGCAAAGGAGGGGAAGGGGGGGGGCGAGGGGGGGGATGGGCGGGGGGGAGGGAGAGGAAGTAAGGAAGAGTTCGGAGGAAACCATCAGTGAGGTCCTTGGCGACGTTAGGGTCCTTTGCCCCATTACCACTAGGGGCAGGGCTTCTAGTTCCACCAGATCACAACACTGCCCTCCTGACCCAAGGCTGCAAGTTTGTCCTCTAGGCTGGAGCCAAATAATGCTTTACTGAGCCCCCGAAATGCCTCTGTGTGTCAGGGTGCGGGACTAAGAATAGTAGTGGGGTCTGCTGGCGACGCTGACGCTGAGGGAGAGCCCTAATGCGAACAGTCTTCTAACTCTAGCGGGTCCCTAGAAGAGAGTCGTCGATCAGAATAATAACTAGTGCAACTATTATAATAACAGAAATATCTAAAATTGTAAGATTTCACATGTGCCGCTATCTCATTGGATTCTCACCACAGTCCCATGCGGGAGTCGTGATTGTCCTCATTTTTCTGGTGAGGAGCCTAGAGGCTGAGAGACTCAATGACTCCGATTCACCCGAAGATACGCACGCTCCGCCGCGATGCCGCGAACACGCAGGACCTCTTGGCTGTGAGGACCTGGCTCCTGCGAATGACCTTCCCAGTCCGCCAGGGGGCGGCATGAAGCTGCGATGCGTCTTTGGCTGAGCACTGACTTACCCTCCCCGTAGACGCAAAGCAGGCCGAGAAAACACAAGGTTGTGGGGCTGGCTCACCTAAGTAGGCCTCAGAGCGCAGTGAAGTCACCACCGTTACCTGGACGGGAGGCCTTTACACATACCCACAACTCCCATCGCAGGGTCAAACCCCATGGGGCCTTTTGGTTTCAGTTTTCTTTACATAAAAGGTCACAGCTGATTCCTGCTCCTCAGAAACCACAGGGCTGACGATACCACTGAGGGAAACCTCTCAGTAATAGTAATAATAACAGCTAATATTTATCGGGTGCTTAACTATTGCCATAGGCATGTGTTACTTTAGCCTAACACCAAACCTCAGGCAATTTTATTCGCCTTTTCCAGATTAAGTAACCGTGCACAAAGAGGTTAAGGAACTTATGAAAGGTCACACAGTAAATGTTATAGAATCAGGAAGCAAACCTGTGGGCACTCTGATGCTGGGACCTCTGCTCTCAACCAACTCTACCGTTTGTGCCCCCGGCCCTGTTATCTCCCTGAGCTCATAGTTTTTTCCCGGGAAGTGTGGCAACTTTACAGTCTTCTCCTTAAAGGCAGAGGGAACACACGCACGCACACACACACACACACACATTTTGTTTTTCTGGAAACTAAATTTCCTTGGCAAGGCCTGTGCAATGAAGTGTAACCAAATACAATAGGAGCTTGGGAAGCAAGAAGCTCACAAAAAACTTGCAGGCAAATAACACCAGCAAACAATGAAAGATCAGACAATAATGCGGCAGGTCGCCAGCCAATGGATGAAGGGGAGATTTAACCTGCATCAGCCACAATATGAGAATATTTCCTACCCTAGAACACTGGAAGAATCGACTTCCCTATGTGCAAAGTAGAATCTCTGATCTCTTTGAGGAGAGCTGGACTTAGACCTTAGTACTGAGGGGACAGAAATGACCAACTTCCTCTAGAAGGTTTGTTTCACAACTCAACTACCTAAAAATATAGACACTGCTTTAGATGTTCTTCCAAAGATAATGGTACCTTTTTTGTGTGCCTCAGTTTCCCCCAGAGTCAGTGGACGAACAGCTTCTTGGTGACTATTACATTGAAATATGGGAGCAATTTGGTCCCTCTTCATGAAGACATGTTATTATTTCTCATCACTTGAATATAGTTAGGTCATTACCACAGCAGGTCCCAGAGAGGTCTCTGCTAAGGTGAGATCCAATAAAATTGTCAAGTTATAATTATAAGGTGTTATTTATTAATATGGGATTGTAGTTCTGTTTTACAGTATTAAAATATTTTGGCTTTCTTAACTTTTTCCATTGCTATCAAATTTTATAGAATTATATAATGTCAAGACTTGAAGGTATATTAAATTGTACTCAGCTCAATCAGATATCCAATGTCTTTTTTTAAAACATAAGAGTAATTTTTCCTTAAATAACATCCCTGGTAATGGGGAACTCACTACATTGAGGAGAATAGTTCATCTTTGGACAATTATTCCTTCCAATAGAGAAAATATGTCTTCCTGTAATTTCAACCTATTTGCCCCAGTTTTGTTCTGGGGAGCCGTATATATAAAATTAGGTCCTTTTCCCTCTCTTCAGATGTCAAAAGTGGCTATCATTTTACTTTCAAATTTCTTCACCATTCTAAAAAAAGTGTAAGTTTTTTCCTGTCTTATTCCCTCACATTTCTCCAAAACCTAGCAAAGTGTCTGGCACATCAGAGGTGATAAAAATATTTATTGATAAATTAATGATAGATGACTCCTGGTCCTTAGTCTCTGATCGCATTAGTCTATGGTCTTTTGAAAAGGAAACACTGTAATTGAAATAGATTATCACAGATTTGATCTCATTAGAGAAGGGGAAAAAAAACTATCACCATCCTTCCTTCTGGAAAATATGATTATATTAAATGGACTTGTGCATTAAATGCCAGATTAAGTGCTAAAAGGCAAGTCTGGCAGAAAGTGTGGAAAGTTTCCTGAAAGCACTAAAGAAATTAAAAAGCCTTTGCATCTACTTTCTCTAGAGTGAGATCAGTTTCCGGCAAGTGGGTTGAGCTGGGAGTGAGTGACATCCTGCAGATGTGTCTCTGTCCCTTACTAATTCCCACCCTCAACAGACAGAAGCCCTGAAGCACCTGGGAGCATGGAGCCAGGAATTTGACCCAGGGCAAGTGCTTCTTCCATTCTCCATTGCAAACCCCAACAGTCATGCTTCCCTTAGGGGGAGATTTCCAGAGAGCAAGACAAGTTTCTCCCTTGAGGAACAGGGCGCCCAGAGTGGCCACCTGGCCTTGCAGATTAGATACTGATAAGGGCTAGCCTAGTATTTTAGGGCCTAGTCAAGCATTTTTCCAGCATCTGGTCAGAGACCTAGCAATTACACTAAGTATCTTGAGCAATTCAAAAGAAATCTCAAAATTGATTCCGTCTTAAAGGTTATAACCATGGATAAGTTTATTTATTTTTATGTTTATATTACAAAGGCAGTTTATAACAGGATACTAAGAACTCTAATCCAGTGCCAGAGATACAAAAAAGTTATTTACTTAACCAGTGTTTACAGAGTGACTGAGAAATGCAATGACTAAAGCAGAAGAGGCACTAGACAAGAGGGCAAAATCGCAGACTCTGGGGTCCAGCATCCTGGACCATGTCCTGTATATCCTGGCTCTGCCAGTAATAATTAAGCAACCATGGGCAAGTTACTTAACTCATAGTACCTCAGTTTTTTCTTTACATAATGGACATAAAAATAGTTTTTACTTTGTTGGATTGCTGTAAGGGTTAAATTAATGTATTTGTGTCAAATGCCTCGAATAAGGAAAACCATAATAAAAATTAGCTATCATTATTATTAGGTGCTGAAGATGAAAAAGGCCCAGGTCTCCAAAGAGTTGATAATATTATTTTAGGGTGGGAACATAAAGGAACATCCCCCTGGAAAGTTTCATGGGGAAGATGGGACAGTTAGAGTAAGATTCACCTGAATTTAATAAACATATTTCTGGGTTTATAGAGAGAAAGAAGGTAAACGGAGGGACTCTAGGCAAAAGTAATGTGCATGAATAGTAATGTTCAAGGTGTCCCGTCATGTGAATTATAATCAATTTGGGAACATAGAGGAAAACTATGTTAATTGCTAGATTCTAAACCACTGAAGGCTGGAACCATCTTAATCAACTTTGCATTACCCACTCCTACAGAGTCTGTGATGGTTGCATAGCGATTGCCAAATAAATGATTATTCATCTGTATTGAACTGTAATATGGGGTAGGTGGGAAGGCATCATCAAATCCATCATTTCAGCAATAAAATAGTGGCTAAAAACTTGAGTTCTGGACTATGAATCCAGGTCCTTGTGAACACTTGGGCTTGCCCAAGTTACTTTATCCTTCAGAATGCAGGTGGTGATAGTAATCATTTCACAGGGTCATTATGAAAATTAAATGAGCTCATCCATGTAAACTTGTAACTAGCATATAATAAATGATCGATGATTGGCAGCTATCATTATTATAACTTGAAATGGACCTTGAAGAATAATTAAAACTGTAAGAGTGACTCTTCTCATTCAAGAGAACTTCCTGACTGGAGAACATAGGGAGAGTGTGGGAGGAAAGGGGGTGGAAGGAAAGAAGGTTGTGAAAAACAGTCTGAAATGACATTTGGGACCAAACCAAGGAACGCTTCAGAAGCTGAAGAGATGAGTCATTATTCTGCCAGCAGAAGTTCTGGTAGAGTCATGCTTTAGGAAGACTAACCAAACCTGCACAAGAAAGTAGGTCGGCTATGACACAGCACAAGCAAGAGCTACTTCAGATTGAGCAGAGTGGTGGCCCTAGGCATGAAAGGAAGGACGCAGATACTAAAGACATTACAAAGGTGAAATTAAAGGGACTTGGTGGCTGATTGGATTGGCGGGGATGGGCAAGTCATCCCCACCATAAGTTATGTATATGCTACCAAGAGTTGGCTTTAATTCCTCTAGAACATGAATTCCCAGAGCCAAAACGCCTATGCTAAAAATAAAAGGAGACAGAAGAGGAGGATGAAAAGTGTAAGTCCTGAGATTCAGCTGAGAGTCTTGCCTGGTGGTGAGTGAACAAGTAAGAAAACACACTGTGGTGTAGCAGTAATGGATCTCACTGGGTTAGAGTAAAGTTTTAGGGCCCATGTTTTCTCTGGGGCTAGTACACATCCTTATGGGAAATTCTGAGACTGACTACAGTGTCTTTATCTGTTAAATATTTTGCCTCAAGATTGGACCCTTTTAATTCACGGTGGGGGGGGGGTCCGTAGCTAATTGATAAGAAATAAAATAGTTATAACAATGAGATTTCACCTCAAACACATTAGGATTATCAGAAATACAAACAGACAAAATAATGAGTGTTGGCAAGGATGTGGAGAAATTGGAACTCTTATGCACTGTCGTGGGAATGTAAAAGGGTGCAGCCATAATAGAAACAGTATGGCAGGTCCTCAAAATATTAAAAATATAATTGCCTTATGAACCAGCAATCCCATTTCTGGGTGTATATCCAAAAGAATTCAAAGCAGGATCTCAAAGAGACATTTGCATACCCATGTTCATAGCAGTATTATTCACAGTAGGTAAGAGGTTGAGGCAAACGTCCAGCAATAGATGAATGGATAAAGAAAATGTGGTTTACAAATACAACAGAATATTATTCAGCCTTAAAAAAGGAAGGAAATCCTGTCACATGCTAGGTCACATGGATGAACAAGCAAGGTCATATGGATGAACCTTGACGATATTATGCAAAATGAAATAAGCCAGTGACAAAAAGGCCAATACGGAATGATTCCACTTACATGAGGTACCTAAAGTAGCCAAACTCAGAGGAACAAAGTAAAATGGTAGTTGACAGGGGCTGGGAATAGGGAGGAATGGGAATTGTTGTCCAGTGGATATAGGGTTTCAGTTTTGCAACATGAAAAACTTCTAGAGATCTGTTGCACGATAATGTGAATATACTTAACACTATTGAACTGTACACTTAACAGTTAAGTGACAAATTGTATGTTGTGAGTTTTTTACTGCAATTAAAATTTCTAAAAATAGTTATGTTAATAACGGCTAAATGACAATGATCATGTATCAGACACAATTCAAACTATTTTCCAAACTCTAGGTACTTTACAAATATCATTTTAATCCTTATAACAATCCTAAATTATTATCACTGCATCCAGTCTACAGATGAGGAAACTGTGGCTCAAAGAATTTAAGCTTGCGCAAAGTCACAAAGCTAGTAAGAGCTTGAAGCAGTATTCAATCCAAGCAGTGTGGCTCAGAGTCAATTTCCATCTTTTCTCTATACAAGCTCATCTCTACTCATCATCTAAGTGTCAAGGGTAATTACTCATTACTCTGTTAGTTCAGGATTAATTCCTTCCTTACATCTCTGCCCCAACTATATTGAAAGGTTCAGACAGCAGGGGCCAGGCTTATACAACTTTACGACATGTTCCCTAATAGTACCTAGCTAGGCGCTTTGCCCATTATTGTTGGACCAAATGAGCTCAGACATTTTAACAGATATTGAAGCTTAGCGGAATCCCATCCATGTAAGATTTGAACCAGGAGATTTCATCCAGGCTCCTCACTGACCCAGTTCTAAATAGATGCTTCCTAGTAGATACATGTATATGTGTAACTGAATCACTCTGCTGTACACCTGAAACTCACACAACATTGTTATACAACCATGCGCCAATATAAAAATTTTTTTAATGTTTTTTAAATAAATACATAGCTGCTTCTTTCCTGACAGCAGATTGAGGTAGGTACCCCTGTGAGAGGCTGGAGAAGGTAAATGAAAGAACTTCAATTTCCCCAAGCACATTTTGAGTTACATAGGGAAAAAGCAGGAAAAAGTTTGAGTGTCTTTTGCTGACCTCTCCAAGAGATTTAATAGAAATGCACCATGGAATTTTATTCACCACTCTTTTCCTTACAAATGAGCCTCCTCTTAACCACCCCAGCACGCATTTAGGTAAAGCAGAATGAAGGGTAAAGGGTGGATAAAGAATGAAAGGGCCCATTATTAGATGTGATAAATGCTGAAGGCAATCTGAAACAAAGTCACCTCATCTTCTATATACAAATTTTCTTTTCTCTTTATTTTTTTTAAAGAAGATGTTGGGGGTAGGAGTTTATTAATTATTTATTTTTGCTGTGTTGGGTCTTCGTTTCTGTGTGAGGGCTTTCTCTAGTTGTGGCAAGCGGGGGCCACTCTTCATCGCGGTGCGTCGGCCTGTCACTATCGCGGCCTCTCTTGTTGCGGAGCATGGGCTCCAGACGCGCAGGCTCAGTAGTTGTGGCTCACGGGCCTAGTTGCTCTGTGGCATGTGGGATCTTCCTGGACCGGGGCTCGAACCCGTGTCCCCTGAATCGGCAGGCAGATTCTCAACCACTGCGCCACCAGGGAAGCCCTCTTTTCTCTTTTGATCCCTGGAATTTCCTCCAAGCAGTACTGCCTCCTACCCTTTCCCTTTGAAAAGCACATTAAGAGACTCTTAAGAACATGAGGCTCACTGCTCTGTCAGGAAGAGTCTGAACTGATGGCTCCTCCCAACAGTGCTACAGTCCCATTGGCCACCTAACCTATCCCCCACTCCTCCCTTAGAGAATCACACCACCACCATTCCACCGTCCCTACCACCACCACTCCACCATCCCTACCACCACCACTCCACCATCCCTACCATTGCCCAGACAATTCTGTTGAACCAACATTTAATTGAGCGAATATTAAGTGCCAGAAAATGTCCTGGGTGCACAGAGTTTAAAGGACCTTGTCTCCAAGAATCACACAGCCTAGTGGGGGGTGGAAAGGTTATAGAATATAATCTCAAAAAAATTACTTCTCAGCACTTGTTTTTTTTAAGTCCTTTTAAAGTTTTTTATTTTTGTAATTAACGTATTTATTCAATGAACTTATGGTTACCGGGGGGAGGGAGGAGGGGGATAGATTGGTAGTTTGGGATTGACATGTACACACTGCTATATTTAAAATAGATAACCAACAAGGACCTACTGTAAAAAAAAAAAAAAAAAAAGATAACTATGAGGGATGTAATGTACATGATAAATATAATTAACACTGCTGCATGTTATATACGAAAATTGTGTAGGGAGTAAATCCTAAGAGTTCTCATCATGAGGAAAAAACATCTCCTTTCTAATTTCTTTAATTTTGTATCTATATAAGATGATGGATGTCCACTAAACTTATTGTGGTAATCATAAGTGAAGTCAGATCATTGTGCTGTACACCTTAAACTTATACAGTGCTATATGTCAATTATATCTCAATAAAATTAGAAGAAAAAATTAAAATATTCAAATAAAAATGAACACAGTACATGATAAAAATTTCAAACAATTCTTAAAAGTATAAAATTGAAAAGGAAAAGTACCTCTGCTTCCTAACCCTGACCCATGATTAACATTTTCTTCTGTATATTTCTTGAAAAAAAAATTTATGCATTATTCTTGCTGCTCAATACTCAAGGAGGATTATAGTCCATTCACTTTATGAGATATTCTAAATTTTATTCTTGGATTCACACATTTAACATGTATTTGATTCTTACTTTATTCCAGGCACTGCTTAGTTGTTTTTTTTTTAATAGAGTGAAAGATCCTTTAAATTCTATAGTGCTTTACAATTTTCAAAAGTTTCACACACATGATTTCATATAATCCCATAATAACCCTTTTTCCCCCCGTCTACCCCTGTATTGTCCCTCTCCTCTTCCCTCTCTCCACTGGTAACCACTAGTTTGTTCTCTACACCTTCGAGTCTACTTCTTTTCTGTTATATTCACTAGTTTATTGTATTTTTTAGATGCCACATCTAAGTGACATCATACAGTATATGTCTTTCTTTGTCTGACTTATTTCACTTAGCATAATGCCCTCCAAGTCCATCTGTGTTACTGCAAATGGCAAAATTTCATTCTTTTTTATGGCTGAGTAGTATTCCACTTTATAAACATATACCACGACTTCTTTATCCATTTATCTGTTGCTTCTGTATCTTGGCAATTGTAAATAATGCTGCTATGAACATTGGAGTGCATGTATCTTTTCGAATTAGTGTTTTTGTTTCTTTCGGATATATACCCAGCAGTGGAATTGCTGTATCTTATGGTAGTTCTATTTTCAGTTTTTTGAGAAACCTCCATGCTGTTTTCCATAGTGGCTACATCAATTTACATTCCCACCAACAGTGTGGGAGGGTTCCCTTTTCTCCTTAGCTCCAGTTTTAAGCATTTGAGCAAATTTTCTGATTAACAACCCAGCACCCTCCCTACTTTAATGCCCCCTAGAGTTCATTCATTTAATTAATACTGATGAATCATCTGTTCTTTGCAAAATTCTTTACTATCCCAAGGGCTCAAAGCTATGGATACAAATAAATGAAGTAAAATATGTAATATGACAAGAGCCCTAAGAGAAGTACAGGGTATTCTGGTGATCCGGAGGAGACAGAGATTACACTCAGCTAATGATGACTCATTAAGTCAACAGCTGTTGAGCAACTCAGTGTGTCCAGAACTATGCTAGACACTAGTGCCATAAAGACCGTCCCTGACTCTGAAGGTATTCGTGGCTAATAGTTCAGAAAGCCTTCATGAAGGATGTTACATTTTAACTGGATCTTAAAAGATGGATAAGATCTCATCAGGGGAAATGATGGGTAAAACAGGAAGGATTATCAGGAAGAAGTAATAATCCAGGTAAATACACATAGCGGCAGAGATAGGAGAGTAGAGGACCCATTCAGATAGCAGCAATTAGTCTAATTTGTCTTAAAGGGATGTTGCAGAAAACATAGGAATTTGAGACCATGGAATGGAATGCCTACCTTGGAATAGTAGACCAAAGAGATCTGACTCACTGATAGATAACAGACTGTTACTGAAGGCTTTTTAGTAGATTAAGCTGATGCAACTCATATTATATGAAGACAGGCAGTGAAAAACAATGTAAAGGAAAGATGAGAAGAGGGGCATCACAATAGCACAGGCAAGACATTGAGTAGCAAGAATACTATATGATCAGCAAGTTATGTTTCCATGGACGATGTGAGAAGTGAGGGTCCAGGGAGGGGAAAAGACGACTTCCAAGTTGTAAAGGGTGAATTATTCTAGTGACATACACAGGGGGTCAAACTAGGACCCAGTTTCTGAATGGTGTTAGGAGGAGAGGAGGTTGGTGAAGAGAGGATTTTCAGGTGGGGGCAAGATGAGTTTGGCTAGTGGATATTGTCTTGCTTTAAGAGAATCTTGATGGAAATATCCCATAAGCAGCAGAAAACATGATGCTGAAGTCCATGAGATTTTGGTTTATGATGGTGATTTTGCTTTATGCATAGAGATGTGTTATTTATTTGCGCTGAAGTGATGACTGTGACCAAACAGTAGATACGATTCCAAAACAGATGGGGAAAGAAAGGACTAGGAAGGAGCTTGGTCTAGGAAGTTCTTTTATTTAGGACAATGGAGGAAAAGCCAGCAAAGGAGACAAAGAGGCAGAAAACCAGAGTGTTACACGGGCACAGAAGACAAGGAAGGAGAGTATTTCAAGGAGATAGTAAACAGCATCAGATAGAGCCAAGGCAGGTCAAGAATAAAGGTGTTAAAAAAAAAAGTTATTATAAATAAAATTGCCTTACAATTTAAAAAAAAAGAATAAAAATTAAGGAAGTAAGCAGAGGAGCAAAAAGATCAAGAGAAAGTGAGGTGGGACTTTTCTGGGGGGGGAGCAGTTATTTTGGGGTTTAGGTAAAGTATTAAAAAACAAACCAACAAGCCCCAAAAGAAGTCATTTATGCTAATCCCCACGCCACCAGACTGAGAATTAGCTTCAGCTTTCCTAGAAATGGAATCTTAAACCAGTCAGTCAGGATTCTCCTGATCAGCACTAGTTAAGAAATGCGCCTTTAAGTCCCTTGCCGTCTCCTGAAGGAAAGCAACCTTGCCATGACCAACCTGCTTTTTTGCCCAGTATAACTCTTTTGTTCCTGCTTCCTTCTGCCTATAAAAAGCCTTTCATTTTGTACAGGTCCTCAGAGCTCTTTTCTATCTGCTAGATTGGATGCTGCCTGATTCATGAATTGTTGAATAAAGCCAATAAGATCTTTGAAATTCACTCGGTTGAATTTTGTTTTTTAACAGTTGACAAGAGCATAGGCAGAGGGAAAGGAGATAAAAGAAAGTTAAGAGAATGAAAGTGTTAGACTGTAAAAGTGTTGGGGTAAATGATGGCACGGAGTTGCAAAAAATATGTGTAATTACCTATTTTTACTTTGGTTTTCTCCCATTAAAGTAAGCAGCTTTTAGGAAAGGACCAAGAATTGTTCATGTTTGCACCCCAGACAGAGATTGCTTCTTACCCCGGATAGGCATTCTTCCCTTCTCTCGCAGAGTAATAAAATCCCTGATGCTTAACCGGGCATATGACAGCCCAACATGAAGACTGCACTTCCTGGAGAATGTAAGCAGAAGTAGTATTTGAAACCTCTAGGTTTTGTTCTTAAAGGGAAAGGCATATCCTTCACTTCTACTTTTCTCCTTTCTGCTGTATGGAATGTGGGTGTAGTGATGGTTCATCTTGAACCATCTGGATGAGGGCAACATCGTAGGGATGGCAGAGAAGATATAAAGGAAGGATCCTGCATTCTTCTCAAAGTTGCAGAACACAGCCATCTTACCAGGTCAGAGAAATAAACCTCTGTCCTGTTTAAAGCCCTGATAGTGTAGTGGGAGGTGGGATATCCTGTCAGAGCACCCCAAGTATCCCAAACTCATCTGCGTCCCAGCACATTGCATAGCTCCTATTAGCTGCTTCATAGAGATGCAAGGGAAGGAGGGGAAAGATGTCTAAGGAGACATTTTAGATGTTGGCAGGACTCTAGGAAGTGAAAGAAATTTTGCTTTAAGTGAGTCATGAACACACAGGTTTGGTTCCTTGTGTTTCCATTTCTTTGTACCAAATCAGGCTACGACAAAAATCTCCAATTTCATCTTGCTTCACTTTGCTATTAATTTAGTGAAAGGCTTTCTTATTGTAAGTGTAGTCTTAAATGAGGCAAGGATTTCCTTCTTTGATGAATAGCCTTTTGTTCTGAGATGCGTGAGGTTTATAAATGTTTCAAAAGGCTTTCAAATCCAAATTTACTCTGATACCAATTCTGAGAGATTGGCAGAATGCATATTAATATCTTTCTACAAGTGAACACCCAGCGTATTGTCGCCTCCATAAATAGTTAAATATTGAGTGCTAACCAAGGAGATAGCAATCCAAGATGGTAAGTGACTTGTTCAAGGTCACAGCTCTTTAGTGCAATGCCAAGAGGTAGAACCAAGACGTCTAGAATTCATCTAATCATAACAGACTTAGTGGACAGTAGCTTCTGAAGAACGTAAGCCATCTTGTCCAGAATAAGGTTTCTCTTGAAACACCAGGAAGTATCCAATTCCTCACTCTTTCTGTTTGAAACCCAAAATGTCTCATGATTGGCATTTATTTCACCATCAGTTACGGGGAAATAAATACAAGCACATTTTCCTAATTTATTTTATACCTAAGGTGGGAAATAGTGAAAGACAAGGAAAATTCTAACTCATTTCCAAGTAACTAAGATCAGTACTTTCTCAACTTATTCCAGTCTTTGCTTCCATGAAAAGCAGCCCTTCCCATCAGAGCAAACACCTTGTTCATCTTCATTCTCTGTCCGTACCTGGAAGCACTACCAAGAGCATGTAAGCCTGCGTGTTCTCTTGCTTGAAGCACCAAAACATATTTGACGGTTCAAGCAATAAAAATATCTTCTGAGAATTACAGCAAGAATCCATGGAATCTTAATCATGGGGAAAATTCTGGAAGGAGAGCCAGACAGGTATTTTGCCTTCCAGGCCCCTGTGACTTATGATTAAGGTGCCTCATCCGGATGGCCTCCCTCGTGTGGGCATTACTCAATATCAATGATAAGGAAAACTTGCTGTGTTTCCTCCAACCACCCTGGCCAGCAAAGAGCCCCACTATGCCCAGAGAAGTCAATTCCTTTTTTTTTTTTTATATCCTCAACCGTGTTCTTCATATGGTGGGAGATCAATAAAATAAATACTCATTGAATGAATAAGCGAATAAATGAAGAAACTGACCTTTGCAAACCAACTTTTTTTGTATTCTCTGTTCTCAGTTCAGTGGGCCATCCTATGACAGCCATTCTGTGTGATCTGTCAGTGGGTGCCCAAAATAAGAAAAGTGTGTGTAACACAAGCCCAAAGATCCAGGAAGCCAGAAAAAAAAAAGAGTCCAGGAAATTCGGAACTGTATCCTGCTTTTCCACGCAAGGAAATACAAGCGGGTGATCTGGATAGGGATGAGGAGCCTGGGATCAAGCAGAATTCTGACATCACGACTCAGGCTGCATTTTAGATGAAACCTGCAGGAATTTTGCCCTGCCTGCGCTTGCTGTTTGTAACTAGTGAGGGAAATTTACTGGAAAATGGAGCAGCATTGTGCCCCTGGGACTCTGGCTAGTGACTAAACATCCTGGGGGTCTGTTTACAGAGGTTGTTTTGTCTTAACCCTAGAAAAGCAACTTACCCTTTAATCAGCACGGATACTAATCTGAGCAGGCAGGATGTGTGTTCAAGCTTCCTAAATGCACCATGCATAGAAATCAGATGGGAAAACTACCCAGTTTCTGATCTGTGAATCAGTATTATATGGCGATACCAATAGCTCCTGCGTTTATACAAAATTTGACAAGTTACAGAACAGTTCCCACTCATCTTACTTGAGTATCACAACAGCCTTGTGCTGGGTGTTATTCCAGTTTTATTGAATATCTTCAGGACTTGACACTGGTTCTTCAGAGGCAAGAAAAAAGGGTCGATCCATGCTTCCTTTTAAGGAAGAGATCTTGGCTCCTTTGTCTCAACTGATGCCAACTTCATGCCCTAAAAAACAGCAACCAAAACCTAAATAACAGGGAGTGAAAAGGAAAGTTCTTGCAGTCCTGATAAAGGCAACTATCCAGGCCATCCAACCTTAATTTTTATAATTACTACATGAAACCAAACCATCCTGCAGTTGTAGTGGGCTGCCCACCTGTGAAACTTCACTGACCCGGAGGGTTTTAGAACAGAAATAAACTCAGCGATTTATGGCCCAATGCCTTCATTTTACTGAGGAGGAAGTGGAGGTTCAGAAAGATTAGATAAGATTGTCTGGCTTCCAGTTGCAACACCGCCTCTTGGCAAATTCCTTAACATATCTATACCTCAGTTTTCCCATATGTAATATGGGAATAACAATACCTATCTCATGGGGTTGTGTGAGAATTAGGATAGTGCCTATACTTAGTAAGTACTAAAAAAATACTGTAGCCAGTACTACAATCACATCATCTACCAAGTGCACATAGAAAAGTTGGGACTAAAATCTGACTCTAAATCCAGTGTTCTTCCTACCACAGGACATTATCTAATTCTGTGGGGAGAGTTCTTCTGCCCCCTTTGAGGTGCCAAAGGCATTAAAAGTAAATTCTTGTTTTCCACATCTAAATGCATAGTAGAAACTGGATTCAGAGAAAATGGATTCAGAGGCAACGGGCATCTAAGAAATTTGGTATTAGATAGATATCCACCATCACCTCAAAGAAAGGCACAACTAGTTATCTGGAATCTGTATTTGGATGGAGAGTTTCAGACAAACAAGCTACAGAAAAATAAAACACGGTAACTTCAGTAATAGGGTCAAAGAGTATATAATTCTCCCTCCTCATTTCTAGTGGCTGATTTCCCATTGTCCTTTGTGTGAAGAAGAAGTGGGAGGGAGTATTTTTTAAAAATTAGAAAGTCTGGGCTTCCCTGGTGGTGCAGTGGTTGAGAGTCCGCCTGCCGATGCAGGGGACACGGGTTCGTGCCCCGGTCTGGGAAGATTCCACATATCGCGGAGCGGCTGGGCCCGTGAGCCATGGCCACTGAGCCTGCGCGTCCGGAGCCTGTGCTCCGCAACGGGAGAGGCCACGACAGAGAGGCCCGCGTACCGCAAAAAAAAAAAAAAAATTAGAAAGTCTGATATTCAAGAGTTATCACAGACCAAAAAAATAAATAAATAAACTTACCCATGGGTTAGAGGGAAGGGAGAGAGGTACAGGCAGAGCCCAGAGGGGTTTTAAGGCAAGGAAACCACTCTCTATTACACTGTAATGGTAGACATGTGTCATTATAAATTTGTCCAAATCCACAGAATGTACAACACCAAGAGTGAACTCGAACTGTGGACTTTGGATGATGGTGTGTCAATGTAGGTTCATCAGTTATAACAAATGTACTTCTCTGGTAGGAGGTGTTGATCACAGGGCAGGCTATGCATATGCAGGAGTAGGGGGTTATGGGAAATTCTGTACCTTTTGCTCAATATTGCTATGAACCTAAAACTGCTTTAAACAATAAAGTCTATTTACAGAGAAAGACAGATACTGTATGATATCACTCATAGGGGGCATCTAAAAAAACAACAAACTAGTGCATATAACAAAAAAGATGCAGACTCGCAGGTGTAGAGGACAAACTAGTGGTTACCAGTGGGGAGAGGATGTGGGGAGAGGCAACACAGGAGTAAGGGGGGAAAAAGCGTTATTATGGCCTTATATGAAATCATGTGTGTGAAACTTTTGAAAATTGTAAAGCACTATAGCATTTAAAGAATGTTTCATTCAATAGAAATTTTAAAAAAATTTTTAAAAATAAAGTCTATTTAAATAAATAAGCAAACTTCTTGTCGAAGTACAGAACAGGCTGATTCCATCCCAAGGTCAAATGTGCCTGGAATAACACATGTAGCAAGATACAGTTGTTTCACTTCAAGGGAGCCAGAGCAGTTAGACCCATTACTAGAGAGAGCTCATCAGAGGGGAAACCAGTCACGGCACTCCAGAAATAACTCTGCTACAGACGCAAGTGGAATAGAGTCACAGAATGTTAGACTATAAGAACCTAGAGAAGAAGGTCTGTCTAAATCCTCTTTCTGTTCCCCAGAGCCTAGCCATAGGCCTGCAACAGAGTAGGTTTTCGAAGCTTGAGAAAGAACAGGGAGAAACTCTCTGGGACAGAATATTCATGAGATTAATGTTGGTGTGATCATAAGACCCCATTTGTCCACTGTTACACTGGGGTCCCCTATGACTAGATGGTCCAAGAGAGTGAAATCAGATTCTGGAGCGTGCGGATCACATCTTCACTTTAACAGATCCCAGTCACCCCCACCTGGCCCATGAAGTGCAGGGCCTCGGTTTCCATAGTGCTGGCAGAGGAGCCCTTCCCCGCATCCTGGGACTACAAGAGGTAGCAGGATAAAGGTCAAATTTCCACCTGTCCTCTGATACTCTCCTAAAGAGCAGAGTATCACAAGGCCAGGGCCCCAAGGGCACAATGCTGCTGCTGTAATCCCACTAAAGCCCATAAAGGACATCTTAAAATCTTACTGGAAGTAGAGGAAGAGCCCTAGACTCCTAAAACAGTATTCAAAAGACGAATTTACTTGTAAGTTTTTTTATTGTTATTTTTTCCACCTCCTTATCCATTGGATTCCCAAGCTGGCTGTTGGTTGTACTCCCAGTTATACGCTATCAGGATTGCCTTTCCAACTGTATTCCTCACTGGAGTTAGCTTGAGGCTGTTCTGACTGTTTCTCTTTGGATTTCTCAGTGGGTTCTTTCCTGGATTCTTCGCTAAATGGTTCAAATGACTCTTCAATGAATTCCTAACTGAAATCCTGTTCCCAAACGTCACTGAATTCTCCACCAGTGTGTCTCAATCTGTGGGCATTGTTTCATGCAGAAGACATTAAATAAAAGGCAGTTGAGCAAATACAAGCAAGAGACCGAACGTTTCAGCAAAGTCTACGGTAAGTCTCGCTCCCACTTCCCTCACTCTGAGACAGGAGCAGAGGGCACGTCCGTGGCTCTCCACCGTCTGGAAATGCTCTCTGCGCTGTCCAGTACCTTAGCCATTAGTCACAGGTGGCTATTGAGTGCTTGCATTTTTAATTTTATTTAATTTTAATTATTTTAATTTATATAGTTATCTACTGCTCGCAGCTACCATACAGGACAGTACAGCCTTTGCTGCATTGCTTGTGTGACAGAGAGACTTAATTCTTCTCAGCTAAGGAACTGATGCCTTTTCCCTGCTACTTGTCCAGTCCAATTTCCCTTGTCAGGAATGAGAATTTCCTCAGAAAAAAAAATTGGAAATAACTGAGAGGTTTGGACTTCACTAGCACAAACACACTCTGAATCACTCCCATAAAACCATTCTTATGGTCCTGCTCTATCCACTGACCAACCTGATTGCCATTGTCCAAATTTGTCCTTATTATTGTTGATATTAAAAAGAACACTGTGGAAGTGCTCATGCCTAGTACTGGAAAAGAACATTTAACTTTGTTCTGTTTCCAGATACTCTCACCTTGCCATCTCATTTAGACGAACTACCATTCATTAAAAATTATTAAGAGTGGCAGAGGGGCTTCCCTGGTGGCGTAGTGGTTGGGAGTCCGCCTGCCGATGCAGGGGACACAGGTTTGTGCCCCGGTCTGGGAAGATCCCACATGCCACAGGGCGGCTGGGCCCGTGAGCCATGGCCGCTGAGCCTGTGCGTCCGGAGCCTGTGCTCCGCAACGGGAGAGGCCACAACAGTGAGAGGCCTGCGTACCACAAAAAAAAAAAAAAAAAAAAGAGTGGCAGAGGAGGGACGCAAGTGAGATGTCCGAGGAAACTCAAGAAGGATGGGCGAGGCTCGTTAGTAAAATTCCCACAACAGCTTTACCTACATCACAGCCGGCTCCGGCTCTAAGCTCTCCTTCACCTTCCAAGGCCAAAAGCCAGAGACTTTCACACGCAAGAGTCAGGAACTCACCAACAACCAGAGTGAATTTAGGACTTGGACTCCAGCCCTGATTTTACCACTTACTAACTATGACCCTAAACTCATTTCCGCGGAGGAAAAGAAGCCTCATGGTACTGTCCCCCTTAAGAACTGTTATGCTGATCTCTAGAAAAAAAGATGCAAATGTTACTTTTCATTATTATTATTTTTCAGGGCTCCAAACAGCCTTAGTTTGGAAGGCAAAAAAATCCTCACAGCTTCCCCTACTGCAGCTTTGATGACAGATTCAACGGTAATGTTTTTTACCCCGCTCTCTTCTTCCAAGACTTTTTCTTTGTAACTCACCCAGCGTGGTCCTAGCAGGCTTTGTTTAATGAGTCTGTGTCTAATACATTACAGATGCTCAAAAAACATTTCTTATAGGAATGAAATAATTAACGGGGTAGGAAACAAATCAAAATTTGAGCCAGACCCAGGTGAGGTGGGATTCGTGGAGATTTCCTTACGGCCAGTGAGAAAGCTAGCAACCAGGAAACTGGGCTGTGCCCGGGATTTCCTGTAAACTCGATTCAAATACTTTGGAAATAAATACCAAGTGTTACTGAAATGTTTAAAGTTGGTAGTAAGCTGACTAGCAGCAGAGGGAACAGTGAGTGAGAAGGCAGAGTTTGCAGGGCCCAGAGGAGCTGAGTTACTTGGGGTTGGCACTAGACTCCCTTGGAGCAGAAGCAGGCATAAGACCGCCAAGGTCGCCCTCCTCATGGTGGGTCTCCGGTGGGGAAAAAACGTATTGGGAAACAAAGCAGGGAAGTACCCAGATGTCAGCTGTGCTAAGGCAAGGCAAAACCCAGGCCCGGGCCATTCCCCCACTTTCCAGTCTCCTTATGGTAGAAAGAGAATTGATAGACGATCCACTAAAATTCATTGGGCCAGTCACCAGGGGCTGAGTGAGTGGGAGTCATTGGATATAAGGGACCAAATCAAAGATTTCAAAGCAAGTCAAGGAAAAAGTGTTGACTGAAAGAAAAACATACAACCTAAAAGTTGCAAGCTGAGTTTTATTCAAGGATCTTCCTGAGGACTATAGCCCAGAAGACAGCCTCTCAGATAGCTCTGAGGAACTGCTCCGAAGAGGAAAGGAAGGAGCCAGGATATATATGAATTTTTCGCTGGGGAAAAAAAACAAACAAACTTGTAATTGAGCATCAAAAGAGTACTGCTGATCACAAAGAACAGACATCTCAAGTTAATGATATTAGTGCTTTTCTATGTATGAGAAGATGCAAGAATCTTGGGGTCATTGAAATTTTTCCGTAGAGATGCGTCCTAACTATCACAGGCCAGTATATCCAAAGAAGAGAATGCTTCCTGTTTTTTTCCACCCTGAATTCCCCTCAGGGTGCGTTATCCTGAGGGACTGCAGGACTGGCTGATGGATTGATCCTTATAGAACTGGAATGGCCAGCAACATTCCATTCTTTACAAAAGGCAAAAGGGGAAAGTTATTAGAAACATTAAATGCAGTTGTCACTTTCAAGTAAAAATATATGCAATATGAAGTATCAACACCTACTGGGAATTGAGCAGAGATAACCAGTTTAGTAAATTAATGGGAGGATTTGTAAGAAAGCCTAGTATAAAGCATCAGAGATCAATCGAAATCATTATGACCGTGTCTTACTTGAAATAATCAGAATAAATAAAGCTAAAAGAACAAGGGAACTCGGAAAGAAAAAACCCACAGATATGGAAAAACATGAAATATATTCTGTAGCTGCAAAGTATACTCTGGAAACATGAGTGTTAGCAAAATCCAACTAGCTCTTTATGTTTTGGCTGTAAAATTAGTTTTCCTCCATTGAGGAAATAAATTGAGGGGTGGGGAAGGGGAAGATGAGAGGAAGATTGGAATTCAATAAAATCTATTAGAAGGAAAGGAGGAAGGTAAAAGGGAAAATCAGTGATAAGCCAGATCTCAGGGGCAAGATAAGAGGATGAAAAGAAGTTATCGAGTTTGAAGAAACTCAGAGAAGTAACAGGACAAAGGAAATCTTCACGTGTTCCTGTGCAACCCAGGCAGGATGAGGAAGCTAAGGCACAGAGAGGTTAAGTAACATCCAAAAACACAGAGCTAGTTAATGGCAATTTCAAGGGCTGGTGAAATATCCATAACAACTTTCTTGTGTATTGTTTTGATAACGATTTCAATCCAGTTGTTTATGACTTAAGTGAAGTGGTTTCAATCCCCTTGTTTATGGCAAAGACAAAAAAAAAAGAGGTGATTTTAGGAGTAAAGTTGTTTTGCTGTAAGAGTGAAGTAAGCTGTATCAGGTTGTCACCATCTCATCTGTTCTTGATAAGTGCTCAGGCTCAGCTGCTAAGGGGCTGCCCTGGAGGCTAATCAATAAAAACAGATGAAGCAACTAAGAGGAGGAGACATTTAGGCTATAAATACGCAGAGTTTGTGAGGACTACATGAGAGTTTCCATCTTGGCAAAGCTACCCTTTGCTGATCTAGTCTCCAAAGACCTTGGTGCTTTAGCTCCTGCCTTGGTGAAGGTGACCCTTTTACTGGCAGTGGCCAAAGCCATGCAGCAGCCTGAGAAGCTCACCTTGGCCACCAACACCCATGTGCCCTCGCTCTCTAGCAACTGCTCTAACAACATGGGACTTTTCACTTGAGTTTCACCACTGCTGGACACCAGCTTGTGGTCGGTTAAGCCAACTCTCCCGAAAACCAGCCTCATTAAAAAATGTACACCTCTTATGAATGCAGACTTTATTTCTGTCCCCTCCCTTTACCTGGGAACAATAGTGTAATTAATCTTATCACTTGTTAGGAGTATGTCATTTCTTTATTGGCTTATTGAGACGTTATCCTATATGCTCTAGGCTTGTGAAATTATTGTAATCCCTGCAGTGAACCTGTGCTCAATTAACTATTGGCAAAGACAATTTCAGTCTGAGCATAATTTACCGCTCCCCAAAACAAAACATATGTCAACAGATGGATTCATCAAAAGCTGATTCACAGCATATAAACAAGACCTGAGCCTAGCTCTCAACCTTCCAACAATTTTTCTTTACCCCAAATTCTTCCAGCCAGTACTAAGGGGTCTTAATGATGAACTTCCAAGAAAGAAAGAGAGAGAGAAGAAAAGCGTCACATAAACAAGCACACGACCCTGCTGATAAGAAGCAAGTCAGGGTCTTTGATCACTCTCCATCCTGTTTCCACAAATGCAGCAGAGAGCAAGAGCGAGGAAAAGGAAAAGGAAGTAGAAGAAATGTCAGAATTGCAGGCTTGTTCCAGGGTCCTGGGCCAGGAGCCTTCAGGAACATCACCTTCCTAAACCGAGCCAGGCTAGATGCTGCAATCTTCTTATTCGCTGAAAGTGAACTGAACAAACGTGTGGAATTTTAAAAAAAAAAAAAAAAAGAGGAGAAAGACTCCAGGAGAAGAGAATGTCAGGGTCAAGTGAGAACTCGGTGATTCCCTGAGAAAGCAACCGTGACTTAAAATGCATGCGACCTGAAACTGGAAAGCGCATTTAAATAGCAAGAGCTTCTGGATGTTGTCGGCCACATGCACCACACCTGAGTCATTAGGACAGCAGGCGTGGAATGGATGATGGAAAGCTGAGAAGATCAACCCCTGCTCCCACAGATTATACTGTTCACTGCGCATGCCCCAAGCCTCTTGGGAAAAATTGGTACCTCGTCATGGTTTTCACGGCCCAGGTCTCACCTGACAGGTCCTTGGCTCAGAGGCTCAGAACCCTCCACAAGGGCTCCAGGAGAGACTTGCAATCCTTCCTTTAGATTTTGCACAGCGACAGAGCACTCCCACCAGTTAAGGGAATCTGGGCAGTCAGAGTGGCCCTGGCCTCCTGTTCCACCTGCCTCACCTGTCCCCTCAGTCCACCTCTCCTCCTGTTCCTTCAGCTGCTCCACCCTGAGCCGAAGCACTCCCCATGGGGTTCCCAAGCCTCTCCTGGTGTAACCTGAGCCTGGGCTGCTCGCTTAGCACCTGCTGGTCACAAAGCCAGCTCCTGAGAGCAGCATGTAGCTCAGCCTTGGACCCTGGGCCTCACCTCCCCAGGTCCCACGTGCCCCCTTCCCTTTGTCTAAGGTCTAAACATCAGTCGAGTCTCAAGAAGCTGCTTCCAACTAGTCGAACCCAGAATCTGTTCTTCCTAGAGGCCCTGGGATTGGCATCATGAACTTGGCACTTAGCTTGTCATTTATCTTTTTTTATTGTTGTTATGTGTTTCTTTCTAAGACTAAATTCATAATCTCTATCAGGGAAGGGCCACACTATTACCCCTGTTCGTATGTCCAGGGCAATAAAGAATATGTTGATGATAATGAGGAGGGGGAGAAGGATGTGTTCCTTAGGGTTTCTGGGTACACTCCCACACCGCCATCTGAGTCAGGCAGTGTCCTCGGTACCAGAGAGGCAAGACTCTCCCCTTTATCGTCAATGAGCTTCTGATCAAAAGGGCAAGACTAATGTGTGGAAGAGGAGGGAAACACTTTAAGCAAGGACAGGCTAAGGTATGAGGTCCTGCATGGCCTTTCATTCATTTATTCAATAGAAAGCACCTGTGCATCGTAGCACAGGCCCTGTGATAAGCGTTGAGCACACAGTGGCGCATAAGACATGATCAACTAATTACTAGGGAGTGTACAGTCTAGAGGGGAAGAGAAGCAAGCAGGCAGCAAATTGCACTGCCGTTTGTTGAAGGGGGAGTGTGCACAAGGGACACCCTCTCGGATCTTGGAAGGATGCGAGGAAGGCATGACATCACGACAGCCCAAGGTTGAGTGTTGCCCTGTGAAGGGGGTGGGTGTTGTAGGGAGAAGCTCCTGGTACAAGAAAAAGAAGGAAATCCTTCTTTCTCAGTCTTTTTCCTAGAACTGTCATCTCTCCCATGCAGTTCAGGGATAAAATAGAATTTAAGTTCATGAAGGAATGGCAGAGAAGACAGAGAAAATAAAGAATTTTTAAATCGTGCTCTGAGGTTGCATTGGCAATACACCATCCTGATTTTAAAAGTCACATGGGCAACAACTATAATAGAATATTCTGTAATGGGGGCGGGGAGGGGAGGAGGGAAGCAAATGCAAAACTATATATACAGCTTGCCTGTAACTGAATAAAAAGAAAAAAGCAGGGCACAATAGACACCTATGAAAGGCTGTGAAGGAAATGCTACCAAATTACCTCTCGTGTGATTCTATGTGTATAATAAGATTTTGGATATTTCTCATTTATTTTAATAATAATTTCATTGAGTGAGCATGATTTCCTTTTATTATAAGGGGTAAATTATTTTTTAAAGAAAATATAAATGCTGCCATCCTTTTTACATGTTCTGACATGTATGTTAACTCATTTAACAAATGCATATTGAGTGTCAGACATTGTTCTAAGTATTAGTAGAACATGAAATAGGCTTAGTTCCTGACATCATGGTAAAGAGAGACATCAATAAATAAACAAGTAAATATAAATAAGCTGGATGAGATCAGTAGTGTGGAAAAAAAATCATCGAGGAAGGGTTACAGATAGTGCTGGTGTGGAAAAGTCTGGAGGAAGTTAGTGGCTCTGCTGTTTTACACGGGGCTCTGAGAAGGTCTCCCTGAGAAGGGCTTTTAACAAAGTGAGGGAGACAGCTATATGCTATCTGGAGAAAGAGTGTTCTGGGCTGCAGGAGCACTAAGTGCAAAGGCCCTGAGGTGACATGGAAACGGGCTTGGTTAATTTCACGCACTGTTGCCTGGTCTTCTCCCAATATAGTATGAGTAAAATTAAGAGCCACCAGAGAGAAATTTTCAGAACATAAATATATATACCAGACTTAATTTAGTCAGCAAATATTCATTGAGTGCCTGTAAGATACCAAGCACTGTTCTAGGTGTGAGGGACCAAGCAAAGTCCAAAACAAAGTTCCTGGCCGTAATGAAGCATAACCCTGTGGAGGAAGCAGCTGACAAGTTAAAGAAGTAAAATATATATACACTTCATACACCACACAGTACAAGTAGTAAGAAGGAAAGCAAGGCAGAAAATAGAGACAGGGCTGTGTGTTGGGTGAAGAGCCACAGACCTAGATGGATTCTGAAAGGGACATAGGCAAGTCAAAAAGATGAAGGGACACATAGCTAATTTTCCTATTCTGGAATTGGTGCTTCAATATGGCTTTATAGTCATAAATAAAGATCATAATTTCAAAACAGCGACAAATCAATTTAAGACCATGTTCTGTGTTATTCCCTCATTTTTCACAGAGCAACTGGCATGGACTTGAGGAGTGTCACTGCTTAAGTTTAGCTTAAGCAAAACAGAATTAAGGAATCAAGTCTGCTAGAATAACAGCTAACATCTGTTGAACACTTTACAGTGCCAATCACTGTTCCAAGGGCTAGATATATGTATATTTAATTTATATAAACAAAACATATTTATCTGCACAGCAGTTCTGTGAAGTGGATACTATTATTCCCAATGTATGAACACAATGAATGAACAAACTGAAAAGTTAAACTACTTGTTTCAGGCCGCACAGTTAGTGAGTGGCTGAGCCTGGAACACAAATCCATGGTACCTGCCATCCAGGGGCAAGTTTGAACCACTGGAACATACGTACTGCTCCCATGGCCAGAAAGGAAGCCCATACATAATGGATCTCCCAGTAAAATAGGGATGACTTAGAATCACACAGTGTTAGGTCTTGAAACTAACTCAGAAATCTTGTCACACATCCTGATCTTAGAGACCCAGAAGGAATGACCCAAACCCAGATGTCAAGTGTTCAAATTCCCAAGCTGTCCTTTCTTCAGTATAATGTGTTTGTGTTAGCTGTTGTTTGTGGCTGTATATCTAGATCTATAAATCACACCTTTGCTTAAAGAGCATTAATAAACAAAATTCCCAGCAGGGTGTGCCTGGCCTTTAGGACTTAGGAAGCCAGATTTCTGTAGAACGCACACTCATAAAGACGCATACGTGTTACTGCTCTAATCTGGCGGACTCTTCTGATACCGTGGATGGTGTCATTCCTCACGAAGATTCTGTCGTCCATGCCATTTGTGGCAGGAATCATCCCCATCTGACACTTTTTCCAAGTACAGATTTCCACTGGCTCATCACTAGCTCTTGCTGGTAACACATTCCTTGGTTTGGTAAATCTCCATACCGCTTCTGGTCAAAACGGTAATGACGAAACCATTAACATTGATAGTGCTCTACAGTTTGGTTCAGTAGGAACAAGTCCTACTTGACAAAATAATAGTCGTTCCTGAGGCTGGAAGCAGGGAAATACAACAATAAACACTGGTCATCATTTTTTTTCCCCCAACAAATATTTATCAGGCACTTACGTGCAAAATTAAGAAGAAAGTAATCTCTCCTCTTACCCTCTCCCATCCTCATTGGAGAGGAGAACTGGAAAGGGAAGAACATAGGACCCTAGGCCTCAATTTTGCAATCTAGTTTAGGAGGCAGATACCTTATCGAAGCAAGTAAATAAGGAAAAGAACCATGCTGAGAGTTTAGAAGGACAAGTGATTGAAATCAGGGATTGAGAAATTGGTATCGGAGACCATAGCATTTGGTATGAATGTTGGCGATTGGGAAATTAGAGTAGGGAAAGGACATTCTGAACCTGAAGCCCTGTTGCATCAGACGTTAATGTCAACCACTAAGAAAAGATAAGCAAGTAGCCTTTGGGTGGGAGGTGGTCCGCTGACGAGATGTTTTACCTGAAGGGATTCCACCGGAAGGATAAGAAGTCCTTATTCTTCCTTGAGGTCATAAGACAGGACTCCTTTATGTAATTGCTCCCATTTATAGAGAAAGGAAAAGTTCTGTTCTGGTTCTCCTGTCCACAGTAACGAAATGAGATTTCTTTTATCACCGCTGACTCCAGGTCCACCCCTCCCCCACTCCAGAATCCTCGCTCGTCGAGATCTTTCACTGAGCACCTAGTAATGCCTCCTAGGATGCTGAACAATGCTCAGAAAAAGATGAAAATTACACGAGTTCTCCCTGTCAGGATTTCAGAGACTCACGAAAGAGAGAGGCACATACAAAGAAATAATGGCACCTAAGATAAGACTAGCGAGAATGCAGGTCTGAATAAAATCCAAGGAGATAAGAGTGTAAAAGTTCAGGAACTGTGGCATTGGGGGAAGGAAGATCTTGAGAAGAGCCTGGCCTGAGACACCTCACAGGGCATTTGCCAGTAAGGGGTGGAATAAATGTTGAAGAGTGATGGAGAGAACACTTGAACCAGATTAAAGGCCAAGTGGGTTTAAAACAAAGTGGTGAGTTTGGTGAGTAGAGAGCATACATTTCAGGACTGGAGACTTGCTGGGAAGCCAGAGAGAGATGAAGGGCCCTGAGTGTCATGTTAGGGAGCCTGGGCTCCACCCTGTAACTCAGTGGGCAGGTACCCCACGCTTCATATCCACACGGTGACTTGCTGGAAATAGGAATTTCTGCTCCCTACTTCAGTGTAGGACCTAGGAATCTACATTTTTAAGCACCTCTCCAGGTGATTCTTAAATAAAGTGTGATAACAGTGGCCAGAGTAAGGGGACCTTTGAAAAATTTTAAGCACGGGAGAAAAGTAAACAAATTGACGTTTAAAAAATATTACATACGTACATACTATATGTGTGTGTATGTGTGTGTTTCATATCTAACCTTTGTACTAGTTCGAAACTATTTTCCATGTGTGGGCATCTCATTTCCCCAATTAGGAGAGAAAGACCATGCTCACCTCAACGTGCATCATCAACTAATTACTCCTCCTCTGACCACAGCCAACAGTGCTTCAGGGTCTTCAAACATAGGTGGCAGGAGTCCCCATGCAGGGGAAAGGCCACACCTAAGACCTCCTTCCGAGATCCATACGGGTCCCAGCATCTTCAGCACCTCATCCAATGTTCCAGTGTTGAAGGGCTGCTACCTTATCCGCCATAAGTCTGATATATCTAATTATGGTACTGCCCCTCCTTAATGGCTTTCCATTGTCCACAGGAATAAGGCCAAGTGCCAAGGTAAAGCATGAAAAAAACATCTCAGTCCAGTCCCTACCTACTTTTCCTAAATCATTTCTTACCGATATCACCGGTGCACTTGAGGGACCAACCACATGGAACCACTTATCATTCCCAGGTATGTGACATACATTTCCATCTCTGTACCCTTGCACATGCTGTGTTTTCTGTGAAATACCGACTGTCCTGACTCCACATTAGTGTCTTCCTGGGAAAGTCCTACTCATGCTTCAAGATCCAGCTTAGATGTCACCTCCTCTGTGAAGCCTTCCTTGATTCCCTCTGAGAGAAATACTTGAATTACTCCACCTCTTTCAATTATTATCTGTCTGTTTTGATTCTGGCAAAGAAGAGTCGTAACAGCTCCTTTCTCTATCACCTATCCTGTCTTTTGCAGCCCTTCATATATTTAGCATATTTCATTAATACTAGAGTACAGAAATAACAACCACATAAATGACAAATTAATAGAATTTTTCTCCCTACTGATTGAGCGATTTCCAATGGGATATGGTGTTCTTGTTTGCCCTTTGTTTTAATATTTGGAGAATAGAAGCTCTACTCAACAAGTTTTAAATTTTCTTTCTTCCTTTCATTCTTTCTTTTTTTCTTTACTACTGTTCATGCTCTTGAACTCTTGTTTGCAGAAAAATCGTTATATTTCTTTCCAAAGAATACTATGACAAAGTACCACACACTGGGTGGCTTAGAACAACAGAAATTTATTCTCTCAAAGTTCTGGAAGCCTAGAAGTCCAAAATAAGTGTCCATGGGGCTGTGCTCTCTGTGACGGTTCTAGAGGGAGAATCCTTCCTTGTTTCTTCCTGCTTCTGGGGGCTCCAGGTACTCCTTGGCTTGTGGCAGCATCACTCCAGTCTTTGCCTCGTCTTCATATGGTCTTCTCCCTTCGAGATCCTTACCTTAATTACATCTACAATGGCCCTTTTATCAAATAAGTCCACGTTCCAGATTCCAGAGATTAGGACGTAGGCGTATCTTTTGGGGCGCTACCATTCAGCCCACTACAGTGATCTTCTTGCTTACAAGCTATGTGTCGATAGTGTTTTCATTATGTCACAAATGCTAATAAAATGTTTTTGACATTTTGGCGTAACTTAGGAAGTGCCTAGAACACAATCTCACCAAGTGTCATACTTTTTTTTTTTTTTTAAATTTTATTTATTTATCTTTGGCTGTGTTGGGTCTTCGTTTCTGTGCATGGGCTTTCTCTAGTTGTGGCGAGCAGGGGCCACTCTTCATCGCAGTGCACAGGCCTCTCACTGTCGCGGCCTCTCTTGTTGTGGAGCACAGGCTCCAGACGCGCAGGCTCAGTAGTTGTGGCTCACGGGCCTAGTTGCTCCGCAGCATGTGGGATCTTCCCAGACCAGGGCTCGAACCCGTGTCCCCTGAATTGGCAGGCAGATTCTCAACCACTGCGCCACCAGGGAAGCCCACCGAGTGTCATTCTTATAGATGACAGAAGGTGATATAGCAGGAAAATTGGATAATTGATCATTCATTCAGATTTGCTTTGGATGTTAACATAACTTAAACTCTTGACATAGGAAACCACTAAAAGAGCAGCCGACTTCAATTATCTTTAAAAATGCTTGGTTGCAACCAGCTAGTCTCCTTCCCCTGATAGATTACCTTGTCCTCTTTGGTGAATTTGAACAGTGTAATAGTTGGGAATCAAGCTCTCCTAAATTAAACTGAGATTTACCCTGTTTTAATTACCAAAGCAGAGAACAAAGAAATGTTACTACTCAAGAAATCCTATTAATTCTAAATAAAATACACACAAGCACACACCGAAGAGTGTAACGTTGAATAACTTACATCTACAAACTTTGTTTGCAGTTTAAATCAGGGTTTCTCAACCTTGGCATTATTGGCATTTGGGACTAGATAATTCTTTGCTGTGGGGCTCCTGTGATTAGAGGGTGTAACCTTCCTGGCCTCTACCAGCTGGATGCCAGCAGCCCCTGCCTAAATTGTGATGACCAAAAGTGTTTCCAGACATTGACAGATGTCCCTGTGGGACAAAACTGCCCCTAAATGAGAACCACTAGTTTAAATGGGAAAACCCATATTTTAAAAACGGAAAAGTAAAAGTTTCTGTGTTGATTTGTGTAGAAGGGAAAGTGATCCTGATAGTTGTGATGTTACAAATTTGCTCCTAAAAACACAAAAAAATTTTTGTGAGGAGCTAAAATAGAAAGCAATTATATGTTTCAAACTTACTGTTACTTATGCTATCTGAATTTATTTCCCCATTTTAAAAAATGGAAATTATAATACCCCTTGGAACACTATGAGATCAAGTAAAATAACAAAATATAATCCAAATAAAATAACAAATATAATACAAAATATAATACAAAGTAAAATAACAAAATACCAGAGGGCTAAGCACATAGCAGGTGCACAAAAAAGTTAATTTTTTTCTTTCCTCATGGACCTATGGAGGCCTTTCTGTTGTTTTCTTTGGTTGTCTGATTATGTTTTTTTCTTGTGTGTTTCAGCATAACTTTGGTTCCAGAGGATTATATTAAGACTTTGTAAAGTGATATTCTTGTCTAAAGCAAACCAGAATCTAGATTTGGCTGTTTGTGGAACTTTCTTGCTTTTAATGTTAAGGGAGAGAGAGAAGGGGAAGGGGCGAGGGCACACTAGAGAAAAGGAAAGAATATCTCTCTCCTGCAGCCACCCTGACAGATATTGTTTTAGAGAAGTTAGAAAAGAAGTTAGAGGAACCACATTCAGAAAAGACTGTAAAAGACTCAGTATAAGCAATGCTAAACTTACCCCATAGGTTGCGTTTTCCAAAAAGATCTTGTGACCCACTCCATTGGTGGAGGGACCTCTCTACATGCAATATTATTGAGTGTAGACTTCCCACTGGGACACTACTGGCCTTCGCTGGTAACCCATTCCTGGGTACAGTAAGTTTTCATAGCTCTCCCACCTAAAATATTAATAACTAAACATTAACGATAAAAGGGCCCCAATGTATGAGGAAGAGGGTTTCAGTTTGGTTCAGTAACAAGATCATGCTAGAATGGAGCTTTTATATATTTAGATCAAGTCAGTCCTCAAACCCCAGATTTACATATTTAACTAACGTATTTTCTACAAGGGCCTCAAATTAAATGAGTTCAAAACAGGGCTCCTCTTCTCTCCCCAGAACCTCTTCCCCTCTTGTGTCACCCATCTCAGTGATGTCACTAACCTCTTCTACTTCCTACTCATCTCTGCTGACCTCTGCTCTGGCCCTAAACTTGTCAAATGTGACCTTCTCCCTTTCTCCCTATCCCATAGATCTAATAAACTAAATCCTGTCGATTCAGTTTCTTAAGTAGCTTTTAAATCTCTGCCTTCCTTCCATTCCCCTTCAGTCCTGCCCCCTCCAGTTTAGTGAGCACAGTATAGATTTGTCTTCTAAAGAGCAAACCTTTTTGCCTCCTTCTCCCACTTAAAACCTTTCACTGGTTCCCTCATTGCTTTCTGGATAAAGTCCAAACTTTTAATACAAAGGCTTTGGCTACTTCCTAAAGTTCATTTCTTGGCACTAACCAGCCCTCTAGCACTGTGGTCACTGCACCACCACCCATAAACACGCAGTGTAAACCGTGGTCTCACCGGAGTACTTTAAGTTTCCCGAAACACCACGCTGTCCTTGCTTCTGCTCCTCCCACCCCAACCCCTAGCCTTCTTTCAGCTTACTTTATCCTGATCCATCGGTTTTGGTTTAGACATCATTCCTTCAGGGAAGATTTCCTTGGTCTGCCCAGAGAGGGTCACGTGTCATCCTCTGGGGTTCAGTTTCATGTTGACTTACACTCACAAGGCAGTAAGCTTCTTCTTGTTCCACAATTTCATCCCCAGCACCTAGTCCATAGTGTGCTATTAATAATAGTTGTTAAATAATTGAAATACCTGGCAAATGATAATAAGATTTCAGTTCTCTTGACTGTGATCCTTATATTTATCTCAGTATCTCATATTACATACTTATTTATTTATTGAATAAAGAGGTATGCTTTTTCTATCACACATAGATCTTTCAGTGTGTACCCAAGCCCACTGCCGTTATTATCTATATTCAATACAGAGAACTTTCTCCTAAGCCCAGGCCCAAGTTTTGTATATTAGTTTGTTTTCCTGTTATGTTGTTTTAAAGAGTTGCCAAGAGTTTAGTGTGCATTTTAAATGTTCTTTTAAAATATTTAAACAATATATTTTATTTTTGTTTTTTGCGGTACGCGGGCCTCTCACTGCTGTGGCCTCTCCCGCTGTGGAGCACAGGCTCAGGACACGCAGGCTCAGCGGCCATGGCTCATGGGCCCAGCCGCTCCGCGGCACATAGGATCCTCCTGGACCGGGGCACGAACCCGTGTCCCCTGCATCGGCAGGCGGACTCTCAACCGCTGCGCCACCAGGGAAGCCCTAAACAATATTTTTAAGACATCAGTGATGTAATCTGATATTTTCACATATTTCCTTTTTAAAAAAATTTTGGTAAAAAAAGTACATAACATAAAATTTACCATCTTATCCTTTTTAATTACAAGATAGATAACATGTGCTTATCTAGCATGTATTTTTATTATATCACTGAAACTAAAGCAAAATACCCTGTTCATTGGGTTAAAATGGCCTGCTCTATGTGTGTACACTTCAGTACAATGAGTAAAAAAGAAGTCTAGAATTCACTCTGTCTTTCATATTCTAATGACACACCGCACATGAAGATGTATACATCTTCTCCTCTGTTTTTCTCATATCAGGGTGCCACGCCCATGGTCTAAAACAAGACCTCTGATTAAGCTTGTCTCATTCTCAGCTTAACACTTCATCTCCATGATCTCAATGGTGAAGAGTTTGTTAACTTAAAACAATAAAACAGCCAGTTATTTTACCAGCAAAATGGATTTATTCGGGAGCAGCAAAAAATTGCAACTTGGGGACATGCAACCGTGATGAACCCCATGCAAGTCCAGTAAAACAAAAGAGAAGAAATTATTTTACAGAGAAGGGAAGTTTGGGAGCTATAAAAACACAAAGTTCATTGGAGGAAACTGGGAGTTCAAAGTATAGTAGCTTTTCATTAGCTGAGTTTCGAGAGTCTTTCTTTCATTGGCTGAGCTGTTGCCAGGCAAGAAGAAAATCTTTCTTCCCCCTATTGACAGCAGGAGTGTCACATCCTGCCAGAAATGTGAGGTACACCTCTTTCCGTTGGAATCTGTATTGACGTCAAATGGTACGTGCCTGAGAGTTCTCTCTTCTAGCCTCCTGACTTCATCTTAATGAGGTTTCCCTTTTTTAGTTTTCACAAAGTCAGTAGGTTCTTCTTACTTTTTAATGGCCTAAAAGGGGTCCACAATAGCCTCTGTTAAGACATCATGAACTTCAGCATGAATTTTAGTATGTACAGGTGTTCTGGCCACATCTACAAGTGTTTCCCTGTCCATCTCTTCGCTACCCTAGACTTGTTCGAAAAACTGTAGTGCCTTTTCCTCTGCAGCTGTCAATCCTCCTGTTATTCTTCTGGGATGAAGACCCTAATAATAAACACACAAACACAAAACCATCCCAGCACTGGAATTCTTTACTTAGATGCAACTATAGTTCATGGTTAAGTAAAATATTTTTTTGAAGGGATATTCTGGATCATTCACACCCTTTAAAACAGCTAAGTTAATGTGCTGACTTTCTGAATACATTTAAAAGGCTAAATAGTCCGTTAAATTCATAGGAAAAGAACAGACTGCTTTAGCACAGTGTCGAAGCGAAAGAAACTATAAAGCCATCTTAACCATTTTAAGCATAGAGTTAAGTAGTGTTAAGTGTATTCACATTGTTGTGCTACGGATCTCTAGAACTTTTTCATCCTGCAACACTGAAACTGTATATCCACTAAACATTCATCTCTCTCCTCTCCCCAGCCCTTGGCAACCACCTACTCTCTTTTTCTATGAGTTTGACTACATACTTCATATAAGTGAAATCATATGGCATTTGTCCTTTTGTGAATGGCTTATTTCACTTAGCATAATATCCTCAAGGTTCATCCATACTGTACCATGTGACAGGATTTTCATCTTTTTTAAGGTGGCATAATATTCCATTGTATGTTTATACCACATTTTCTTTATCCCTTCATCTGTCAATAGACCTTTGGGTTGCTTCTGTGTCTTGGTTATTGTGAATAGCGCAGCAATGAACATGGGTGTGCAAATATCTCTTTGAGATCCAACTTTGGTTTCTTTTAGAAAGTGAAGGAGTTCAGAATATGCTGGTTTTCAGCTTCATATATGTATTTGTTGAGCTTACTCCTTTTACTTAACATTTTGTTTTTGAGATACAACCATACTGTTTCATGTAGCTTCAGATCATTCAATTTCGTTGTTATATGCTATATTGATACTTTATAATTCTACTGAAATTTATTTTTCTATTCTAGTATTATAGGTATATGATCTTTTTCTGGTTTGGGACTATTACAAACAGTTCAGCTAAGTACCTTCTTATTCAGTTATCTTAGTGAATATGTACTAGAGTTTCTCTAAGATAGATACCCTAAAGTACAATTGCTAGGCCATCGGTATGCATACATTCAACTGTACTAAATAATTAAAATTTATTTTTCAAAAATATTGTACTGGGCTTCCCTGGTGGCACAGTGGTTGAGAGTCCGCCTGCCGATGCAGGGGACACGGGTTTGTGCCCCGGTCTGGGAGGAACCCACATGCCACGGAGCGGCTGGGCCCGTGAGCCATGGCCGCTGAGCCTGCGCGTCCGGAGCCTGTGCTCCGCAACGGGAGAGGCCACAACAGTGAGAGGCCCACGTACCACAAGATTATATATATATATATATATATATATATAGAAATATATATATATATATATACCAATTTCAAGTCTTATAAGCATATAAGAGTTTTGCAGTGTTCCACATCCTCACCAGTATTTGGTGTGACCCCATGTTAAATTTTTTCTGACCTCATGGGTGTATGTATGATAGTAACTTAATTTGCATTGTCCATTTTGCCTAGAAATCTCACAGGTCAAGAGAGGCCATCAGTCACTTCCATCTTTTGAGGTGCCTAGGATATTTAAAAAAATAAGAAATGCCGAAGCACAAAAATAATGTATTATTGTGCTAGTTATAAGATAACTACAATTAAAAAAAATAATCCTTTTTTAATTTGTAAATTAACTGTAATTCACATTACAAGCAGTGTGGTCCTCCAGGAATGGAACGCAAGTCTTAAGTCTTACAGTGAACATCTTCCGTCTCATTAATGTATACCTGTAACTGTATGTACAACTCTCATTTAGAGATAACACCAAAAAGTCCTGTTGAAGGAACTTTTCAAATCGAAGTCCTGAGCTAAATGGTCATACTGACTTCCATCTGTCTACCCCGCCTCCCCCTCCATCCTGCCACCCCGCCCCCATCTCCACTCCCAACTCTTGCACTTGAGAAAACCGTCTGTAATGTCTGCTGGACCTATTGGTTCCACCCTAATTTTGTTAATGAAATACTTGAAAATGAACACTGAGGAAGAAACTTCAAAACTAATTCACAAAATAATAGTCTGGTGGATATGTCAAGAGAAGATGAAGGGATCTTTCCTCCTGCTTTGCTTTGTGAGGGTTCTTTACTCAACAAGCACTGATTAAGTACTGTCACATTCAAGGAAGTGTGCTAAGCACTTTGAAGGAAATAAAGAAGAGTAAAACCAGGCACCTGCATTCCCTGAAGCTCATCTGCTAGTTGGGGAACTAGGCATGAAAACAACCAGTAATCAGAAGGCAGTGTGATCAGTGCAATAGAAGCAGAAAGAGCAAAGGGATTAGTAGAGATGACCTTTGAGCCAGAACTTGAAATATGAGTTTACCTGTTGGTCAAGAAGTAGGTTTCCCAGAAAATTAATAGCATAGATAAGTGGTCACTGCACTGGGAAAGTGCTTGGTAGTCTGGGAGAACACATACCAGTGCAGTGTGGACCATCTGAAGGTTTGCTCTGGAGATAGAGGTAAGAGCAAGTAGTAAAATGTAACACTGGGGCCAGATCCTGAATGCATTGAGTGTCACGACAAACACAAACTGTTAATAATTAATTATCAACAGTTTAACACCAAGCAGTGATATGATCTTATTTGCACTGCCACAGAGAGAATTCTTGTGCTAGATTCTTGGAAAGGAGAAGAGGAGCAGACTCTCTCATCTAGACAATAAAACGAGGGCATTCACGGAGGAACACCGGGATGATTCGGCGTGGGGGGTGCGAAATGGCACGGGCAGACACGTTATGGGCTGTGTCCCTGTAAGACCCAGATCTTTCCTATTACCACCTGCTGCTTTCCTGAGTCACTTGCCCTGTAAATCACTTCCCTGGAACCACCACCCAAATGGGTCTCAGTGCAGTCATCTGTTTCTGGGGGCAATCAGTGGATCCTTGGGACAACCGTGGGCTGTGCCGGTTCCACAGAATGGGAGGACTATATTGCTAAAAGGCATCCTAAAATCCAATCCAGTACTTACCTGAGGAAATTTAGGTCCAGAGAAGTTAAGTAACTCACCCAAGGCCATAACAGCTACTCAGTGGCTGAGTCAGGACTCAAACCTGTCCCAGGATCCTGGGGTTCCAAGTTTGTCACACAACAAAACAAAGACAGAACCAAAAACTCCAAGTCCCTGTTTCCTGCTTCTGTTGTTTTTCTCTGATGAGTCACACTGAAAGTTATTAGCAGCGATGTGTATAAGATCCCTTGTGGACACTGTTGGGTAAGGTGCTAGTACATTTAGTTTTCTCACAATGGCGAAGGCACAGAACCAAGCTCTGAAACACACAAACTAAATACAGTTATTCCCTGTGGGCGTCTGCTCACCTGGGCAGTTCTGTCAGGGCTTCCCTTTATTCTTTTCTGCATAACATGAGAGGGGGTCCAAGAATTTGTAGACAAGCCTTAGTGAAGGCACAGCACCAATCATGGTGGGGAAAACAAGGTCATGAAGTAGCAACAGAAGAGGAACAGTAGATTATGTGGTTTTCAGAGCAGCTGACTTGAAGAAAGGAAATTCAGTAGAGGATAGGTGCACCTTCTGATTTAATACTTGAAATGAGATGGATGTAGCCTGTCTGATGCAGAATTAGGTCGGTAGCCAGTGTGGGGTGTGAGATGAAATAGCCCTGACCAAAACCACATACTTATCACATTTCCCAAGTTGCCAAAATTTGCCACCATTATAAACAGTTTTTTGAGTAATAAACCATTATCTCTAGAAACTCTGACCTTCCCCTTCTATCCCTATTAAAACGATTGGATTAACTAATTAATTCATTAATATTAATTGCTGTAATGCTTAGTAATATGTGGATGCTGTGTGTTTAAGGTAAATGACCATAAATGCAAAGGTTGGTGTAAGAACTTTTATCATATACTTTATCTCTTTTGATCCCCAAATCAGCCCTTGTACCTAGGATGAGAAAACTGAGGCTCAGAGAGGTTAAGGGGATAGCCCCAAGTCACACAGCCAGGAAATGGCAGAACTGTGATTTTTACTCCATGTCTTCTGATCTCAAATACCATATTCTTTCCATTACATCTGTTTGGTATATCAGCGGGAATCTCTAAGACAAATGGGGCTCACATCTCAAAAAAGAGACTAATACAAGACAGAGTATTGGGTAAATAGCAAATCCAGATTTAAAATACTTTTTGAAAAAAACTCTTATATCAACAGCTGACTAAATGTTACTGAGTGCACACTGTGCCTATGGATTAAGCACTGTAGCTAGGAAATACAAACCCATGGCTCCATTTTTTTAATATATTAGTTTCGAGGGTACAACATAGTGATTCAATATTTTATACATTGTGATATGATCATCACTATGAGTCTAGTTACCATCTATCACCATACAGTTATTACAATATTACTGACTGTTCTTTATGCTGTACATTACATCCCTGTGACTTACTTATTATATAACTGGAAGTTTGTTCCTCTTAATCCCCTTCACCTATTTCACTCATCCCCCTCATTGCCCTCCCCTCTGGCAACTATCACTTTGTTCTCTGTATCTATGAGTCTTTTTTCTGTTTTGTTACATTTGTTAATTTGTTTTGTTTTGTTTAGATTCCACATATAAGTGAAATCATATTTCTCTGTCTGACTTATTTCACTTAGCATAATATCCCCTAGGTCCATCCACATTTTCACAAAAGGCAAGATTTTTTTCATGGCTGAGTAATAATATATATATCACATCTTCTTTATCCATTAATCTAGCAGTGGAAACCTAGGCTTCTTCCATATCTTGGCTACTGTGAATAATGCTGCAGTGAACATTGGGATACATATACCTTTCCGAACTAGTGTTTTTGTTCTTTCCTGATAAATACCCAAAAGTAGAATCGCTGGATCATATGGAAATTCTGTTTTTAATTTTTTGAGGAACCTCCATACTGTTTTCCATAGTGGCTGCAGTGTTTACATTCCCACTAACAAGTGTTCCCTTTTCTCTACATCCTCACCAACACTTGTTATTTCTTGTCTTTCTGATGATAGCCATTCTGACAGATGTGAAGTGACATTGGGGTTTGGTTTGCATTTCCCTGAGGATTAGTGATGTTGAGCATTTTTTCATGTGCCTGTTGACTGGGGCTCCTGATGTACCATGCATCCATTGTTTCATAGGTCTCTCCTAGGAAACACTGGCAGGGTTTTTAAAAATATATATTTAAATGAATTCAACAGGTATGTTTCCTCAAATACTCAAAAACCCCACCCATCCTCTGAAGGTAGTTCTGTCTAAAAAAAAACTGAAGAATTTCCTAATGAAGTAGAGGCTTGAATCCAAATCTTCTATTCTGTTGGTTTTCATACTAATCAGATAAACTTCAACTAAAAATAAAAGAAAAAAGAAACTGTTCTTTAAAGTGTAAACTTTGAGTCTGCACACATTCTTTAGAAGAAAATGAGGTAATGCCCTGACAAAAACATACATCTGACTTCATTGTCTGAAGGAAGCACAGAATCACCAGGATATCGTGTCAAAGTGCAGACGCTGATTCTGTGGGATTAGGATGGAGCCCGAGGTGCTGCATTTTAACAACCTCTGCATTTTGAGTAGCAAAACCCTAGACAACACATGAATGCTCAGGTTTATATATATTGACAAATGCTGGCTCCCCTCAATTACCAATAAAACAAATTGTTAATGAGGCAAAGTTGAGTTGCTTGCTCACCACCATAAAGGTGCAGCAGCTCAGAGCCGGAGGGCAGGGTTGAGATATTTATGACGTCTTGGGGTTTGGTTTAAGATGAGTCTCTCAATGCGAAGACTAGATTAGGATTTGGTAAAGATTATGATATAATAACAAAGATCGGTGGACAGCAAGGGATTGGAAGAGTCTCGGGGAGTAAACAGCTGTTTGAGGTCACCTACTGGAAAGTTGAAGAGTCTGATTTTGCAACTTTTATCTTCCTGGGCAAGAGTTTCCTAGCATAGCAAAGACTTGGTGAAGACAATAATAGATAGTACACAGTACATAGTACATAGTAAATAATACAAATAGTAAAGCCTTACTAGTAGTAAGCTGTGCGGGTGTAGATGGTTTCGGTTTCTAACAGAGGCGCACTTGGTGTACGATGATAACACTGTATCCAGGGTTTCGTGCAGGGAGCCAGGCTGGGAGTAAAGGAAGCCAGGAGGGGCTCAATGAGCGAGAGGGGCTTTTGCGGCAGAGAGCGCCACCTGCTGGCTCGTGTGAGTTTATGAAAACAATCTAGGAGTGCAGTGGTTGGTTTTAATAGAATGCCTAGGCTGCCACCTACTGATTTATTTTTAAACTTTTCAAATGTTTTGCAGAAAGTTTACTTTCAGGTAAGACATGTGTATCAAGCACCAACTATATAAAAGATGCTAGAAATAGAAAAATAGGTAACACAATATGGGGAAGGCAGTCATGAAGACAGGTGAGCACACAGAAGAGATCCTGGTGAGGTTAAGAAGAGTGCAGTGTGCAGCCCAAAGGACAGTTGGCGGTCAAATAGGGGTGACCAGAGTAGGGGGCAGTTAAGAAAGCTTTATGAAGGCAAGGAACCCCAGGGCATCTCTTGAGTGAAAATTGACAAGCAAGTATGAGGAGGGGCTAGGAGTCCTAAGCAGAAGGATAGGTGAGGTGCAGACACTGCCTGCCAAGTGATTAGCATGGCTGAACTGGGAAGTGTAGAGACAGGACCAAGAGGGAAAGCCGGGGAGGGGGGCTGGGCCAGATCCTGGAAGGCTTCACATGCCACACTTTGGAGGTTGTCCTGCCGGAAATGACTGAAGAACCCCTGATGGGTATTAAGCAGGGAAAATGCAGGATAAGACCACTGTTTACAAATACAACACAGGCAGCAGTGCCTTTTCTTTAGAAGAAAGTGGAATTGGAATTCAGTGCATCAATTTGGAATTTTTATTTTTGTTTCAAGTCACATAAACCTATTCTACTCACTTAAATGAAAAGGGAGAATTTATTGGAAGGCTATCACGAATTCACCAAATTATCAAGAGGCTGGAAGAGCCGGCTTGGAAATCACAGGAGCAAAGGCAGTTTGGAGGAGGCACAGTAGTTGTCTCAGAGTTGGACCAGTTTGACCAAGAAGATTCGGCGGCAGTAGGACATCGCTGTCACTGCCGACCTGAATTAGCCCCCGTCACCCCAGTGGAAACACAGGATGGTCAGCCCTCCACCATCTGCCCACACCTTGGTTGCTAGGTCACTGTGAGGGATAACTGGCCTCTTAGACTGCAACAACAGAGTATTAATTAGAGGATCTGTTTGGCTGAAATAACGAAGACCAAATCTAACGATGACTTAAACAAGGCTGATGTTTCTTTCTCCTTCATGTAAAGGTCCATGTTGGTTTCTCTGTGAAGCCAGCACTGGCCCAACCTCCCTGTGTGTTTACTTTGTAGTCCTTCACACATAGCTTCCGTTTCGTGGTCCGAGGTAGCTGCTCCAGTTCCCCCCATCACTTTTCCATTCCAACTGCAGGAGGAAGGGGGAAAAATGAGATGACATGCTTTTTCTTTTCAGAGTACAACACAGAAGTTGTGCATCTCACTTCTACTTATAAGCCATTGCCAGAACTTGGTGACATAGCCACATCTAGTTGCAGGAAAAGCTGACAGATGTCATCAGGATTCTGTTTGGCCACATGGTCAGTAATTCCCAAAGTAGGAAGAAAGGAGCTAGATTGTGGAAAGGTCAAAGTGTAAAAGTCAGATGTCCGGTACAGACAGGTAGATTAGGTGGAAGGACATATATTAATCACTGTGTAAGATATAATTAGAACCAGGAACAAAGAAATGTAACTGAGGGTGAGAGCAAATGTTTTAACATATGAAGGATTAGCTTCTTTAGGATTTGGAAACTGACTGAATGTAGGGGGAAAAGAACGGGTGGACCAACAGATGCATTTCAATTTTCTAACTAACTCTGAGGACGGTGTTGATCTTTGAACCATCACTCAAATAATGGCTATAACAGGAGGTATACATATTACATTAGGGTCTATGTGACATCCCAGCAGAGATGCCAATAGTTGATCAGGTTTATGGTTCTTGACCCAAGAGAGATGAATGTGATAATTATCAGCATATTGGTAGTAGTTGAAGCTGTGGAAGAGAATTACATCACCAGGGGAAATCATGAAGCTTGAGACTAAAAGATGGCTAGGGACTTCCCTAGTGGTCTAGTGGTTAAGAATCCACCTTTCAATGCAGGGGACACGGGTTCAATCCCTGGTTGGGGAACTAAGATTCCACATGCCACAGGGCAACTAAACCCATGCGCCACAACTAGAGAGGCTATGTGCTACAACTACAGAGCCCGCGTGCTCTGGAGCCCATGCACCACAACTAGAGAGAAGCCCGCGTGCCACAACGAAGAGCCTGCATGCTGCAGCGAAATATCCCACGTGCCACAACGAAGAGACTGCACGCTGCAGCGAAAGATCCCGCATGCCACAACTAAAACCCAATGCAGCCAAAAATAAATAAATAATATTTTTAAATAAAAGATGGCTAAAGGTAAAGCCTTAACTTAACCTATGAGCGCAGGTCCAAAATTAACCAAACTTATTAACCAACCCCAGAGCTACAAGGAAAGCTATCAAATCACAGTGCCCATGACAGCAGCTAGATGAGGCACCTTTCCGTACACCCCTGCCTCCTAACCCATCTTTTGTAAGCTAAAACATTTAACAATCACTCACTGGATAGAAATCCAAAACGTTCTCTAAATGATGCCTGGCATGAGTGCATGAGCAGAGTAGATCATCATGGACATAAAGCAATTCAAGGGGTCACTGGGGAGCCTGCTTCAGGCCATTTTTTCCCCACTGAAGTGACAAACCGTTATTAACTAGAAACTTCTTTGTGTTAAGTATTTCCTTCTTTGGGGGGCCCATCTTTTTTTATTGAAGTATAGTTGAGTTACAATGTGTTAGTTTCAGGCGTACAGCAAAGTGAATCAGTTATATATATTCTTTTTCAGATTCTTTTCCATTATAGGTTATTATAAGATACTGAATATAGTAGAATTATAAGATACTCAATATAGTTGTTTATTCTGTATATAGTAGTGTGTATCTATTAATCCCAAACTCCTAATTTATCCCTCCCCCTATTTCCCTTTGGGAACCGTAAGTTTGTTTTCAATGTCTGTGAATATCTGTTTTGTAAATAAGTTCATTTGTATCATTTTTTTTTAGATTCTACATATAAGTGATATGACATTTTTCTTTCTCTGTCAGACTTACTTCACTTAGTATGATAATCTCTAAGTCCACCCATGTTGCTGCAAATGGCATTATTTCATTCTTTTTTATGGCTGAGTAATATTCCATTGTATATATATACCACATCTTCTTTATCCAGTCCTCTTTCGATGGACACTTAGGTTTCTTTCATGTCATGGCTATTGTAAACAGAGCTGCTATGAAGTGGGGAGCCCACCTTCTTAGAGGAATATCCCGTGAAGCTCCAATATTTCAGTGGGTGCGTTCTCCAAATCCTTTTCCTATCTGAGAGGAAAGGAAGAGAGAGCCCTGAAGGAGAGATGAGTGTTATAGATAAAGGCTATCCTGTAAGAATTCACTGCCTTACAATTTATAGTTTATTCAGCTACTTCTGTCTAATATTCTCTGTGGAATCTGAAAAACTTGTATACGGTGGCCACCACAGCAAACTGGATCAATTTTGATTCATAAATATATAGTCAGCAACATGTGGGGCCCTCATAAGTTTCACCATCATGAAGGTTGTTCAACAGGTCAGAGTCCTTTGTGTGAGTAAAATAAATTGTTCTCATTTTTTAATCCCAGATATCCAGCCTGGGAGTATTACTCATCTTTTCTCCCTGCTTCCTTTTCCTCACCATGTAAAATTATAGCTGTGGTCTCAGGGAAACACTATAGGCAGACATGAATAGGTTTTAGCCTATTCATAAAGAATAATTAGCGCATAAATTAACTGTCCCAGTAATGTTTTTGGGAGAATACAGAATTTCTGTGCTCTGATCCACTTTACTCATTAATTTTTAAAGTCAGGTTTATTGAATTACAATTTCTATATAGTAACATTTACCTTTTTAAAGTGTACAGCTTGATGAGTTCTGACACTTGAATACAGTTGTTTAATCACCATCACAATTAAGATATAGAAAAATTTTATCACCCCAAAGAGTTCCCTTGGCTTCAAAGTCAATCCCCACCACCCATTCCCAGCTGCTGTCTCCCATTAATCTGATTTCTGTTTTTATGGTTTTGCCTTTTCCAGAATGTCATAAGAGTGGAATCACATCATACTTAGTTTCTGTGTCTGACTGTTTTCACTTAACGAAATGCTCTCGAGATTGATTCACCTTGTTGCAGGGATCTGTAGATGTTCCTTTTTATTACTGAGTAGTGTGCCACTGTATGGATGTACAAGTTGTTTATCCTTTGATCAGTTGATGGACACTTAGATTGTTCTGGGTTTGAGGCTATTATGAATGAATCTGCTATAAGCATTTTCATGGGAGCCTTGGGATACATCTATGTTTTGTCTCCCCTGGGAGTAGGATTGATATAACAGTTTTATGCTTAACTTAAAGTGACGACAAAACTGTTTTCCAAAGTACCTCTACCATTTTGTATTCTCCCCAGAAATTCATAAGAGCTCCAGTTTCTCCACTTCCTCAACAGCACTTGGTATTGTCCTCTTAATTTTAGATACTGTAGAGAATGACTCATTAAGTGAGTATGTAATGGTATCCCCTTGTGGCTTTAACTTTTATTTCCTTGGTGACTAATAATGTTGAGCATCTTTTCATGTACTTGTTTATCACCTTTAAGTGTCTGTTCAAATTTTTTCCCCATTTTTTAATTGACTGTCTTAATAAGTTGTAAGAGTTCTTCACATATTCTGGATAGTAGCCCTTTTTTTTCAGATATGGGTTTTACAAATATTTTCTCTTGATCTCTAACTCACCTTTTCATTGTCTCAAAGTTTTTTTATTTTGATAAAGTCTAATTTATCTTATCTTTTTATCTTTTGTAGTTCATGTTTTTTGTATCCTATTTAAGAATTTAAAGAAAGACTTAAACTCCTTGTGTTTGTTGTTAAATAAAATAAAGCTATAGTAATGAATAGAGTATAACATTGACATGAATATAAAAATACAGATCAATGGAACAAAATAAAGTCCATTTGATTTTTGCTGTTATCCCACCTAGAATATTAATACTTGCTTAGTCTCATTAAGTAGTCAGTGTTCACATTTCTCTGATTTCTTAAAATAGCTTTTCCACTTGTTTGTTTGAATTGTGATCAAAATAAGACCCAAACTTTATGACGAATTGACATATCTCCTAAGTCTCTCTTTATCTATAGCCCCCCTTTCAGCTGTTTTTTCTTGCTTTTTTATTTTAATTGAAGAAACTGATGGTTCTGTAGAATTCCCCCACAGTCTAGATTTTGCTGAGCTGCATACGGGAAAGACCATTTAATGCATTCTTCTGTTCCATTTCCTGTGAATTGGTAGTTATATGCAGGGGCTTGATTAGATTCCTGGTCAATTTCTTTGTTTTTTAAGACTACACCACAGGCAGTGGTGTGTTCTTCAGGAGGCACTTAATGTCTGATTTGCTCTCTGTTTCAGTGTTATCAGTGGTTGAGAACCATGGCCTGGACCCCTAAGGGTACACTTCATGCCAGTCCCTTCATTGTGCTTGCTCACTAGACCATCATGCAGTAATGAGCACCTACCATATAGGTGGGAGTTGGAGATGTGGAAATAGGTAAGGTAGGGATTGGCCCAGAAGTAGTTTGCAATCAGCTGGGGAGCAAACTAGGGTGGGAGATACAGGAAAGCTATTATGGTGCCACTTAAGTGTTGAAATGGAAGAATCTCAGTGTAATTTGAAACCACGGATGGAGGAGATCACTAGCAGTCTTCACCTGGCCACTCATCAGCACAAGAAAGCCTTTGACATTATTTCATGTTCATGATGTTTTACAGTAAGTCAACAGAGCAAACAAACACCAAATGAGCCACTAAAACATCTCAGCTCCATAGAGTTTGGTTGCAACATGGCTTAGTAGAGGATGTGAAGAAAAGATAGGAACATTTTAGCAGCCAGCAAACTTGATATTGTCAATAATCAACAGCATTTTACCTCCCATACCCTTCTCCTGCCCCAACAGCTAATGTAATCCTAGGCTGTCTTAGCAGAATTACCATGTATAGCCTCTAAAAGATAATGATTCTGCTCTATTCTGCACTGGTCAAGCTATTCCATGAGAACTACAAGAGGAAGGTGTACAAAGAATCATACAATCTGAGGAGAGAAAGAGGAATAAAGGCTGGACATGAAATAATTGAGGAGTCGTCAGAAAGACTAGGGATGCCAACCTCAGAGAAGAGTTGGTGGCAATAGCTCGGCATCGTCCAGCATTTCAAGGGCTCCTGTGTTGAAGGTGGACACAGCCTCCCCCAGAGCACAAACAGACAAAGGGGGGAATTGCAGAAAAGAGGAACAGTCTGAGCTGGCCAAAATGTGAAGGGATGGTACAGGGATAACAATTTCCTGTCATTTGGCAGGCACGTCGCAGAGGGGATCAAAGCATCAAATTTAGTGTTTGATCTGTCTTTTCTATTTCTCCAGTTTTAAGACTGTGAGTCTGAAGGAGCCAGAGCCTCAGTCATTTTTTTTTTGTTTGCCCCTGACTGATTTACTGCTGGAATTCCCACCCCAGTTCTTACGATTTTACTTCAATCTCCTCAGTCAGCCAGTCTGATCCCTCCCTGATACTCAACAGATGACAATGCTGTCTTTTTCTTTTAATCGAGATATGATTGACTTATAACATTATATTAGTTCTAGGTGTACAACACAGTGATCCGATATATGTGTGTACCATGAAATGATCACCACAATAAGTCTAGTTAACATCCATCACCACACACAGTTACAGATGATTTTTTTCTTGTGATGAGAACTTTTAAGATTTACTCTCTCAGAAACTTTCAAATATGCAATACACTATTATTAGCTATAGACACCATGCTGTACATTATATACCCAGGACTTATTTATTTTACAACTGGAAGTTTGTACCTTTTGACCCCCTTCACGCGTTTTACCCGCCCCCTACCACCCTCGCCTGGCAAGCACCTGTCTGTTCTGTGTTTCTATGAGTTGTTTTCTTAGATACCATATGTAAATGAGACCATACAATATTTGTTTCTGTCTGATTTATCTCAGCATAACACCCTCAAGGTCCAGCCATGTTGTTGCAAGTGGCAGGACATCCACCACTACCTTCTTTCTTGACCACATGCACCTTCCAACTCCAAGTCCCTGAAAGTCCCTCCCTTCCACCTCAAACCTTCCCCATGTGTTTCCCCATATTTTCCTTCCTTTTTATCTTTTTAAGAACAAAATCTTCCTCTGCTTCTGGCTCTTTCCTCTCTTCAGCCCCCTGTAATCTGCTTTTCACATATTCCTACTCTATTAAAAATGCTCTGCAAAAAGTTCCCTCTTGACTTTCCTAATCATCTGGAAGTTGTTCAGCTAAAGTAGAACCTTCGTAGCCCTTGAAGCACAGGGAAAGTAAGTGATGAGCACTGAGACAAGAGAAAGAAGAGACAGAGGCCCGGTCCATGGCTTCAAAGTGAAGTCCATTGGCCACTTGAATCAGAAACACCTGGGGACTTGAGAAAAATGTACAGCCTTAGGCCCCACTCCAGACCAATGTATCTAAAACTTGGGAACTGGGGCTTATAAATCAGTATTTTAATTATATGTTTTTGTTGATAATTACACAGAAAGTCTGAGAAGCACTGGGCTACATCATAAAGATTTAGCCAGTGGGTGCCCATTGAAGCTGGCTTCATGTTCTTTTGCCATTTTATCATTGTTTGTTGTTGTCATTGTCTTTTGTTTGAATACTTCCTTGTTTGGGGGCACAACAAGGTGTTCTCCTTGTACTTTCTCTACCCAGCCTGACTTGGAGTAGGCTTCAAGGAGTCCTGGTGTCTCTTACTGGAAAATGGCCTTTAGAAGTGAAGATCTGGACATGAGATGGACTCATTGCTACTGGGCTCTTAGTGCTCTCAGGCCTTTTCAGTGGACAGAGCTAAGGAACACACACACACACAATACACATATGCACAAAATCATACACACAATCACATTTACATCTATGTCTATACCTATCTATCTGTCTACCTATATTATCTATCTGTTTGTCTACCTGTGTATCTACATATTGAAAACCATGAATTGACTGATCCCAACCTAACACCATGGATCACTGGAATCATTCTAGTTTCCTCTTTTTGTGTGTAATTCCATCTCAGACAGTGAAAAACCTGGCTTCTAGTATATTTACCTATTTGACCAGTGTATGTAACTTTTCTCCCATCTTTGCTGCCAATTCCTCCCCGCTCCAGCCCTGAGCCTGCATTCTAGGCCATCCTCCCTTAGGGTGTCTTCCTTAACCTGCCTGGGCTTGAACACCCCACATCAGGCCACACTCCTGCCCCATGAACAGGCTTCACCTGGTTCAGGCTCAGAAACCCAACTGGGCCACTGAAGTCCCCACCTCCTCCCACACTGCAGGTGGTTTAGAACTGAATTTTTCAGGAAGGGATGGGAAAGGAAGGTGAGGAGAAGTGAGAAGAAGGTTAAAAAGAGAGGAAATGGGAAAAGAAATAGGAAGGAGACATAATACATTGAATAGGGAAGCAAAGTAGATGAGAGTGGGTTAGAAACACCAGTTAGGAATCTTACATTCCAAGTCGGGGATGATGACAGTTTTATAGGAGTGTGACAGTGAGATGGAGAGAAGTGGGTCAATATGAGAGATATTTAGGAGGTAAGAGGGATAGAATTTGGCGATAGATTAAATAAAAGAGGAGAGGGCAGACAGCAGAAGCAAGAAGAACTAAAATTCTGCAGGCTGTGGAACGAAAACCACATTCACAGAAAGATAGACAAAATGAAAAGGCAGAAGACTATGTACCAGATGAAGGAACAAGATAAAAACCCAAGAAAAACAACTAAATGAAGTGGATATAGGCAGCCTTCCAGAAAAGGAATTCAGAATAATGATAGTGAAGATGATCCAGGACCTTGGAAAAAGAAAGGAGGCAAAGATAGAGAAGATGCAACAAATGTTTAACAAAGACCTAGAAGAATTAAAGAACAAACAAACAGAGATGAACAATACAATAACTGAAATGAAAACCACACTAGAAGGAATCTATAGCAGGATAACTGAGACAGAAGAACGGATAAGTGACCTAGAAGACAGAATGGTGGAATTCACTGCCACGGAACAGAATAAAGAAAAAAAAAATGAAAAGAAATGAAGACAGCCTAAGAGACCTCTGGGACAACATTAAAAGCAACAACATTCTCATTATAGGTGTCCCAGAAGGAGAAGAGAGAGAGAAAGGTCCCAAGGAAATATTTGAAGAGATTATAGTTGAAAACTTCCCTAACATGGGAGAAGAAATAGCCACCCAATTTTAGGAAGCACAGAGAGTCCCAGGCAGGATAAACCCAAGGAGAAACACGCTGAGACACATAGTAATCAAATTGACAAAAATTAAAGACAAAGAAAAATTATTAAAAGCAACAAAGGAAAAACGACAAATAACATACAAGGGAACTCCCATAAGGTTAACATCTGATTTCTCAGCAGACAATCTACAAGCCAGAAGTGGGTGGCGTGATATATTTAAAGTGATGAAAGGGAAGAACCTACAACCAAGATTACTCAGCAAGGATTGCTTTCAGATTCAATGGAGAAATCAAAAGCTTTACAGACAAGCAAAAGCTAAGAGAATTCAGCACTACCAAACCAGCTCTACAACAAATGCTAAAGGAACTTCTCTAAATGCGAAACACAAGGGAGGAAAAGGACCTGCAAAAACAAACCCAAAACATTAAGAAAATGGTAACAGAAACATACATATTGATAATTACCTTAAAGGTGAATGGATTAAATGCTCCAACCAAAAGACACAGGCTCGCTGAATGGATACAAAAACAAGACCCACTGTCTACAAGAGACCCACTTCAGACCTAGGGACTGAAAGTGAGGGGACAGAAAAAGATATTCCATGCAAATGGAAATCAGATGACAGCTGGAGTAGCAATACTCATGTCAGATAAAATAGGCTTTAAAATAAAGAATGTTACAAGATACAAGGAAAGACACTACATAATGATCAAGGGATCAGTCCAAGAAGAAGATATAACAATTATAAATATATATGCACCCAACATAGGACCACCTGAATACATAAGGCAAATGCCAACAGCTATAAAAGAGGAAATCGACAGTAACACAATAATAGTGGGGGACTTTTAACACCTCACATACAACAATGGTCAGATCATCCAGACAAAAAATTAATAAGGAAACACAAGCTTTAAATGACACAATAGACCAAACAGATTTAATTGATATTTATAGGACATTCCATCTGAAAACAGCAGATTACAATTTCTTCTCAAGTGCACATGGAACATTCTCCAGGATAGATCACATCTTGGGTCACAAATCAAGCCTCGGTAAATTTAAGAAAATTGAAACCATATCAAGCATCTTTTCCGACCACAATGCTATGAGATTAGAAATCAATTACAGGGAAAAAAACGTAAAAAACAAAACACATGGAGGCTAAACAGTACGTTACTAAATAACCAAGAGATCACTGAAGAAATCAAAGGGGAAATCAAAAAATACCTAGAGACAAATGACAAAACACAATGATCCAAAACCAATGGGATGCTGCAAAAGCAGTTCTAAGAGGGAATTTATAGCTATACAAGCCTACCTCAAGAAACAAGAAAAATCTCAAATAAACAATCTAACCTTACACCTAAAGGAACTAGAGAAAGAAGAACAAACAAAACCCAAAGTTAGTAGAAGGAAAGAAATCATAAAGTTCAGAGCAGAAATAATTGAAATAGATATAAAGAAAACAGTAGCAAAGATCAATAAAACTAAAAGCTGGCTCTTTGAGAAGATAAACAAAATTGATAAACATTTAGCCAGACTCATCACGAAAAAGAGGGAGAGGACTCAAATCAATAAAATTAGAAATGAAAAAGGAGAAGTTACAACAGACACTGCAGAAATACAAAGCATCCTAAGAGACTACTACAAGCAATTCTATGCCAATAAAATGGACAACCTGGAAGAAATGGACAAATCCTTAGAAAGGTATAACCTTCCAAGACTGAACCAGGAAGAAACAGAAAATATGAACAGACCAATCACAAATAATGAAATTGAAACTGTGATTTAAAATCTTCCAGATTTTCCAAACTAAAGTCCAGGACCAGATGGCATCACAGGTGAATTCTATCAAACATTTAGAGAAGAGCTAACACCGATCCTTCTCAAACTCTTCCAAAAAATTGCAGAGGAAGGAACACTCCCAAACTCATTCTATGAGGCCACCATCATCCTGATACCAAAACCAGACAGAGATACTACAAAAAAAGAAAAGTACAGACCAATATCACTGATGAATATAGATGCAAAAATCCTCAACAAAATACTAGCAAACAGAATCCAACAACACATTATAAAAGAATCATACAACATGATCAAGTGGGATTTATCCCAGTGATACAAGGATTGTTCAGTATATGCAAATCAATCACTATGGTACACCATATTAACAAATTGAAGAATAAAAACCATATGATTATCTCGATAGATGTAGAGAAAGCTTTTGACAAAATCCAACACCCATTTATGATAAAAACTCTCCAGAAAGTGGGCATAGAGGGAAACTACCTCAACATAATAAAAGCCATTTATGACAAACCCATGGCAAACATCATTCTCAATGGTGAAAAACTGAAAGCATTTCCTCTAAGATCAGGAAGAAGACAAGGATATCCACTCTCGCCACTATTTTTTTTTTTTATATGAGAACAGTTGTTTATTCACTGAAGGAATAGTGAATGTATAAGGAAGCATGATGACAGTTTGACAGTTCCAAGAATGTCTTTCAATTCTCCAAACGTTAAGATCTATGAAGTATCACTTTGCTGTACACTGAAAACTAACACAACATTGCAAATCAACTATATTTCAATTAAAAAAAATATGGAGTAAGAATGATATAACCAAACGGAAACAAAACCAGCAAACAAACAACGTTTTTTTGTGTGTTTTGTTTTAGAAGATCCTAAACTTTCAATTTGCAATCTTATGACAGATGATTGTGAAACACAGTAAATAACAAAGAAATTCAGATGAAGGAGCGATTGGGTGACTGGCTTACAGCAGAGGTAACTAGAAGTGGACTCAAGCTGGTAGGTTTGGGATAAATGGAATCAAGGTGCATTTCAGGATGTGCACTAAACTAGTTTAGTTGAAGTTGGAGTCACCAGGCACTCTCACCACTGTTATTCAACATAGTTTTGGAAGTCCTAGCCATGGCAATCAGAGAAGAAAAAGAAATAAAAGGAATACAAATTGGAAAAGAAGAAGTAAAACTGTCACTGTTTGAAGATGACATGATACTGTACATAGAGAATCCTAAAGATGCCACCAGAAAACTTCTGGAGCTAATCAGTGAATTTGGTAAAGTTGCAGGATACAAAATTAATGCACAGAAATCTCTTGCATTCCTGTACACTAACAACGAAAGATCAGAAAGAGAAATTCAGGAAACAATCCCATTCACCACTGCAAAAAAAGAATAAAATACCTAGGAATAAACCTACCTAAGGAGGTTTGAGGTCTTGGGTTGGAAGAATCAATATTGTGAAAATGACTCTACTACCCAAAGCAATCTGCAGATTCAGTGCAATCCCTATCAAATTACCAATGGCATTTTTTACAGAACTAGAACAAAAAATGTTAAAATTTGTATGGAGACACAGAAGACCCCGAATAGCCAAAGCAATCTTGAGGGGAAAAAAACAGAGCTAGAGGAATCAGGCTCCCTGACTTCAGACTATACTACAAAGCTACAGTAATCGAGACAGTATGGTACTGGCACAAAAACAGAAATATAGATCGATGGAACAGGATAGAAAGCCCAGAGATAAACCCATGCACATATGGTCACCTTACCTTTGATAAAGGAGGCAAGAATATACAATGGAGAAAAGACAGCCTCTTCAATAAGTGGTGTTGGGAAAACTGGACAGCTATAGGTAAAAGAGTGAAATTAGAACACTCCCTAACACCATACACAAAAATAAACTGAAAATGGATTAAAGACCTAAATGTAAGACCGGACACTATAAAACTCTTAGAGGAAAACATAGGAAGAACAGTCTTTGACATAAATCATAGCAAGATCTTTTTTGACCCACCTCCTAGAGTAATGGAAATAAAAATAAACAAATGGGACCTAATGAAACTTAAAAGCTTTTGCATGGCAAAGGAAACTATAAACAAGACGAAAACACAACCCTCAGAATGGGAGAAAATATTTACAAATGAAGCAACTGACCAAGAATTAATCTCCAAAATATATAAACAGCTCATGCAGCTCAATATTAAAAAAACAAACAACCCAATCCAAAAATGGGCAGAAGACCTAAATAGACATTTCTCCAAAGAAGACATACAGATGGCCAAGAGGCACATGAAAAGCTGCTCAACATCACTAATTATTAGAGAAATGAAAATCAAAACTACAATGAGGTATCACCTCACACCAGTTAGAACGGGCATCATCAGAAAATCTACAAACAACAAATGCTGGAGAGGGTGTGGAGAAAAGGGAACCCTCTTGCACCGTTGGTGGGAATGTAAATTGATACAGCCACTATGGAGAACAGTATGGAGGTTCCTTAAAAAACTAAAAATAGGGCTTCCCTGGGGGCGCAGTGGTTGAGAGTCTGCCTGCTGATGCGGGGGACACGGGTTCGTGCCCCGGTCCAGGAAGATCCCACACGCCGTGGAGCGGCTGGGCCCGTGAGCCTTGGCCGCTGAGCCTGCGCGTCTGGAGCCTGTGCTCCGCAATGGGAGAGGCCACAACAGTGAGAGGCCCGCGTACCACAAAAAAAAAAAACAACTAGAAATAGAACTACCATATGACCCAGCAATCCCGCTACTGGGCATATATCTGGATAAAACCATAATTCGAAAAGATACACACACCCTGATGTTCATTGCAGGACTATTTACAATAGCCAGGACATGGAAGTAACTGAAATGTCCATCAACAGAGGAATGGGTAAAGAAGTGGTACATTTATACAGTGGAGTATTACTCAGCCATGAAAAGGAACGAAATTGGGTCATTTGTAGAGACATGGATGGACCTAGAGACTGTCATACAGAGTGAAATAAATCAGAAAGAGAAAAACAAGTATCGTATATTAACACATATATGTGGAATCTAGAAAAATGGTACAGATGAACCAGTTTGCAAGGCAGAAATAGAGACACAGATGTAGAGAACAAAGGTATTGACACCAAGGGGGGAAAGTGGGACAGGATGGTGGTGGTGGGATGAATTGGGAGATTGGGATTGACATATATACACTAATATGGATAGCTAATAAAAACTTGCTGTATAGGCAGCCCGGTGAGTACACCCCTCAGGATGGCCCGTACTATGGATCCACTGGGAAAGAAGATCTTTAAAGGAGTTTTAGTAGGTGAACTTGTAGGCATTTTTGGAGCATATTTTTTGTTTAAAAAGATGAACACAAGCCAAGATTTCAGGCAAACAATGAGCAAGAAATTCCCTTTCCTCTTGGAAGTTTATTACAAATCCATTGAACACTCTGGAATGTGTGGCATCAGAGAACAAGATCAAGAAAAATGGCTGAACAGCAAAAATTAGGAATGTGACCATCAATCAAAATTTGTCCTATTTCGTAGTATCAGGCAAGATTAAAATTCCAAAGTTGACATGGATGGATTTTAGACTATTTAAGATTAAGTGTAAACTCTAATTAAGTCAGAGGTTTTGTTCTTTGGACTGTGAAGAAATTGATGGAAGGTTTGTTTATTATGTGATAAATGGAGCTTTGTTTACTACTCAAAATAAACCTGTTCTTTAAAAAAAACTCCCCTATAATTCTAAACATATAAACCTTTCAAAATAGATAAGATAGTAAAATATCTATTTTTAATATTTATTACATTTTTTCTTTTCCATTATAGTTTATTACAAGACATTGAATATAGTACCCTGCGCTATACAGTAGGACCTTGTTTATCCAATTTATCCCCCTCTCCTTTGCCCTTTGGTACCACAAGTTTTTCTTCTATGCCTGTGAGTCTGTCTCTGATTTCTAAATAAGTTCATTAATGTTTATTACATTTTAACTCACACTATCTAAAACTATATTAACTAAAAATATTGCTTTTATCCGTTTTCACTTTACCTGAAACAATACTTAAAACTCTACATCAATGTCTCTACTAGAGCCACTTTGGGATAAAATTCGTCATAAAACAAAACAAACAAACAAAAAACCTGTATAAAAAATAAATAAAATTCAAAAATTAAATAAATAAGTGAATACAAGAGGCAAGGGAAGGGAGAGATTTGTATTAAGGATGAGTCCAAGGTCTCTGACTTAGTAATTGTGTAGATAATGATGCCATTGCTGGGAAGAACCCTGGAAGAGGATCAAGTACTGCATATCTACACATTTGTACTTTTATAGCATTACATATCTGCCTTTTGTTATAGTTATTTATGTGCATGTAAGATTTTGAAATCAAAGCTTTTCAGAGTTTGGCAAACTAAGGACCACAGGACAAATGAAGCGTGTTTTTGTACGGCCCACAAGGTTTTTACATTTTTAAGCATTGTTAAGAAAAAAAAAGATATAAACGAAGATAGTTATGCAACAAAGACTGTGTGGGGCCTGCAAAATCTAAAATATTTACCCTCTGGCCCTTTATTGAAAAAGTGTGTGGACCTCTGCTTTACACAGTTCATCTTGCTTTATGAGATAATGAATACATGTTTATAAAATTAAATTTTATACTTAAAACATTCTCCAAGGAATTTAAACTTATAAAGTAAAAATAATACATAAGGAAGCATAAGTTTCATACACAGAAAAATAGAGAAATAAAAATGCATATTTTGAAACTTCAGATAAAATGGAGAATTTCCTGTTGACTTAGTCAATGAAAATTCGTGGGGAAGAATTTGTAAGAACTTGAAAGTTCACCTTGGATGACCTAACTGAAAGAATCTAAGCAATCTTGAATTCTTGTGGCAAAATGAACATTTTTAATCTTGCAAAATTGTATGCTGTGAATGATAAATTATATTCTCCTAAACATCAAGTGTTATTGCTCATAAATTTCTCAGGTTCACCATTACTTCCATTTATGATAACTAGAGAAAAATACTCTTTAAACTGAACGTTAGTAGTTGAGCAGATAATGGCTCAACAATTTAGTAAATGCGAAGCCATATTCCATTATCTTGCTAACGATTATAGTTGGCGTTTGTACAGAACCCAGTAATTTCTCCATGTAAAAACAATTGCTTCACCTCTTCGACAGACCCCCACCAGAGTTTACATTGTGCCATGTTCTGTAATCTTTACCTAGAATTAGGGCTTGGATATTTTTGCAGTTGATTTCCTTTCGTAATTAACTTCATTTTTCTAGTTTTCTTAAGAGGCAGGGTTACAGGAATTGCCACGTAAATGAATATGCAATTTGGTAACTTGAGCTTAGCCAGGGACACTATGTTTTTATGAGGACAGCAGCCAAGTTGATCTGTTTACATACGGGTGGTTATAAGCAAAACATATTAGTCATGGAGAAGAAAGGGAAAAAAAGGGAGAAAAAAGGCAGAGACCCTGCCCTGTCCCCTCCATCCAAGGAATTTGGCTTTAAACACTCAGTTTAATGGAGACTTCCTTTATGAGGCATTTCCTTACCCCTCTGCCGTCTGTTTGTGAAGTTAGAATTATTACTTCTTTCCTTATACCCCATCCCATTATACCCAGTTCAAGTGTCTATTCTATAACGATTCCAGGCAGTTGGTTTACATGTCCGCTTCTATCTGCCAGACTGTAAACTCCTTAGGGAAAGAACTGTACCTCATCTGTCTTTCTGGTCCCCTTGACAAATACGGTGCTGACTACAGAGCATTTTCCACAAACCTTTGTAGATGAGTAATTACACGAATGATTTGGAGTTCTTGGGAAATGGCAGTGTCTTGTGAGAGTGGAGTCTTCTAGGACAAGAGAGAATAAAGAGAAATAAGGGTGCTGGGTATTGGAGGTCCTAGGACTCACCCCTCTTCCCTGATGGTTTCTCACTATAGAGAGAACATATCCAAGGCTCACTAGCCAAATGGAGATAGTAGCAGAGATGGCTTTCTGTTCCCAATATCCATTCTCCCCTCCTTCCAAGGTAATGGAATCCTGTTTTTTGCCTGGATCCATGGCCACCCAGAAGGCAGTCTACAATACCCAGCCTCCCTTGCAGTTGGGTGTGGTCGTGTGACCAGTGTCTGGCCAATGGGGTGCAGCACAGTGTGGCAGTTCCCAAGCCTCTTCCTGGTTTTCCCTCCTCATTATATGGCTTGGATCAACATGGTGAGGGCTACAGCCTGGGGATGGTGGGGCAAGTAGGCCAAGGAGCTTGAGATCCTGAGGACTTCCTGGCTCAGAGCTGCCACAAGAGCCTTAGACTATAAACCTGGACTATTGCCTGAGGAAGAAATAAAGTTCTGTTTTTTAAAGCCACTGTTACTTTAGGTTTTCTCTAGCAGTCTCAGCCAAACCTATTCCTAAGCAATACAGGGCTCAGTATTGATAGTCTAAAGAGCTTAATCTCCTGCAGGGATTCCAATAAACTGACTTAAAAACAAACAAGGCAGAGCTGTGAGGACTTCTGCCGCTTCTCCAACCCAGACCTAGGCTTCAGGATTTGCTGAGTAAAGCTGGGTCTGCGATGTTCATTATGAGGAAACTTTCCCAGTTTTCTAGAAGAACAATAGGAGAGAAAGTTGGGGGGTGGGGGGAGTAGAGAGAGAGGAAAGAGAGAAGACAAAACAGAGAGACTGAAAATAATAATGATTAATATTAGGCCTCTCCCCTCTCTCTCCCCTCTCCCCCAACATGAGAGCCGAATGCAAAGAAGAGAAAGCTGAGACTTCCACCCTAACTGAGGAAAACTGCAAAATATTAGAGCTCGCAGGGACAATAAAGAATAGAGAGGCCAATTCTGTCATTTTACAGATGAAGTGAGGTCTGGGGAGAAGAAATTACTTTATTCAGATCACACAGCTGTAAGAATCAAAGGCAATAGTGGATCCTAAGACACTAATTACTGTTCTATAGTGTGTTTTCTTGTTAATCACGGATTGTTAAAGATGGAAGAATGCTTAGTCCAACCTTCTCATTTTAAAAGTGAGGAAAGATGTATTGAGAGAGGACAAGTAATTTGTCCATGGTCACACAGCTAGCTTTTTACTAACTCAAGCTTTTCTTCCCGAGTCTTTGCATACATGTACAACAAGTGTTGGATAATCTCAATTATCAATCCAGGGTAAATGTGCATATGCAGAGGAGCAGTAGAGTAAGAAACATAGCAAATATCAAAACACCCTCAATTTATGTGGGTCCATGAACAGTTAACAGTTTTTAACATCTAGCACTTTTCTTCATTCTCTAACTAGCAGCCAAAGTTATTTTGCAAAACTATGTCTCCAAGTCCCCAAGAGGGACATATGTGTAATTATGTCTTAAATTTGCAAATGTTTTGTCTTTGAACTCCTAAATGGTAGCAGCATTAATCTTTGTCTTTAAACTGCTGTTAAGTTAGTTATGGTATGTTTCTACATACCTCCCTCTCTTTCTGTGACTACATAGAACTTCTGTGAGCAGGTCATATGGCTCCTACAACTGAATCCATCAAGGAACTATCAATTTCCCTTTGAAAATAACATTGGCTTTCAACCTTGATGGAAACAGGTAGAAGGAACCGAGATCAAGGAGAAATTAATTTGGAAAGGCTGAAGCCATCCTAACTGTGAATAAAATATACATGAAAATTTCAGTAACGTGTAGGGGCAAAGGGGGAGTCACAGAGTCCCCAGAAGGGCGCTCATAGGAGAGGTGGCAGAAGTGGCACGTGGGAGTGAGATGGGGTGTGGGTGGCACCAGGATGCTAAAGGGTATTCTGGGAAGTGCTGGGGACAAGGGCACGTTGTGACTCGGGGTCTGCTCTTACTAGGAAGAAGCCTGGGGTGTGTTTACCTGGTGGCTGTCCTCTGTCCGAGCAGTACCCGTTGATGCCCTTGCAAACATTCCCATTTTCCCACTTCATTCTTAATGAGGCCAAATTGGTCATGCAGCTCACAGAAAAGGAGCATGTCTGTAGCTCTGGACGCAGTCACAAACTCATTGTACCTTGCACAGGAAGCTCGGCACTGACGCTCAAATGTCATGCTCTGAAGGTCAACTCCGAGTACACAGAAGCAGGCTAGGAACACAGACAGCTGAGCTGAGCACTCGCACCTAAAACAGGAAAGCCATACAGTGGTTTCCCTGTACTCTGAGCAGGGACAGAGGCAGGCTGGACACACCAGCCTCGGCCCTGGGCAGACTGCCCTTTGGAAAGAAAAGCAGTCCCTCCAGACTTTCCTGTTGGAAGTAGGGCCTGGGAGTGAGGAGAGTAAAGGAGGTCGAAGGAAGCCTTCCTGCTGCAGCCAAACTAAACCAGGCTGAGCCCTGAGATCCTTTACCCCGCCATGTGCCTTGTTCTCCAGGCACCAGGGAGCGCTCCTAATCCCCCAGCATGCCTCTCTGATCCCAAAGTAGTCCCTTTGCCTGGAGCACCCTTGTCCATCCCACCCACACCCACACAAATCAGCAGTAAAGAATTTGAATGGACTTAGAGATCATGTGCTCCAACCCCTTCTATCTACCCATCAAAGTCCACTTCAAACACCACCTCCTCCATAAAGACTTTGTGGTCCCTCTGTCTCTGAATACATTGGCACTTTGGTGCTCCCTTATGGTATCCATCACATGCCGTCTTGTGTTAGAGTTATTCCTGAGCATATTTTTCACACCCACTACAGAGACATGTTGAAAACTACAAATCTTTTTTTTTATGGTAGATTTATGTTTTTATGCAGATTCACTTTTTTTTTAACTTATTTTTGGCTGCGTTGGGTCTTCGTTGCTGCATGCGGGCTTTCTCTAGTTGCGGTGAGCGGGGGCTACTCTTTTGTTATGGTGCGCGGGCTTCTCATTGTGGTGGCTTCTCTTGTTGCGGAGCACGGACTCTAGGCACGTGGGCTTCAGTAGTCGTGGCACACAGGCTCAGTAGTTGTGGCTCATGGGCTCTAGAGCGCAGGCTCGGTAGTTGTAGCGCACGGGCTTAGTTGCTCCGTGGCATGTGGGATCTTCCCGGACCAGGGCTCGAACCCGTGTCCCCTGCATTGGCAGGCGGATTCTTAACTACTGCGTCACCATGGAAGCCTGAAAACTACAAATCTTAAAAATATTTTGCTTTCCTAAAAATTAAATAATAACATGCATAGTTTCTACAATTAGAGCTTTCATGCTTTGGGAGGAAAACATTCTTTTAAGCAAAACAAAACTTTGTTTCTCTGCTTTTCTAGTTTCCCAAGTGTCTGCTTCGTATGTTTAATGGGTATTTACTCAGCCAACCTTGATCCCAAGCACACGGCAGCCTGTGAGCATTTTCAGGACAGAGGCAGCCCTGCTGCTCTCTGTGAGCTCCCAAAGATTAAGCAGGAAGCCCAGAACACAGTAAGAACACAGTAAATGTATGATGAGATGACTAGAACTGGCATTAACTCAGTGATGATCAAGAAGTTTAAAAAGTCTTCTTCATGCTCCACGGAGACCACACAGCTCCCTTAACACAGGAAACATCACGACCCTTGATAAGCCTGCAGTACAAAATGCATAGCTTCCTACCCTTCCCCCCCCAGCTCAGTGCCCTTGGTGGGGAGCCACCTGCCTCCAGCCTTCTTTGCAAAAGTATTCACAGGACAATGGCATTAACATTGCACAGACTGGGCTTCCCTGGTGGCGCAGTGGTTAAGAATCCACCTGCCAGTGCAGGGGACACAGGTTTGAGCCCTGGTCCAGCAAGATCCCACATGCTGCGGACCAACTAAGCCCGTGCTCCACAACTACTGAGCCCGCGTGCCTAGAGCCTGTGCTCCGCAACAAGAGAAGCCACCGCAATGAGAAGCCCGCACACCGCAACGACGAGTAGCCCCCACTCGCCGCAACTAGAGAAAGCCCGCACACAGCAACAAAGACCCAACGCAGACAAAAAGAAAGAAATAAAATAAATAAATTTATTTTAAAAAATTGCACAGACTAACACGTCTTTGGATTTTTCTGGGGACCACTGCTGCTGCTACTGCTGCAGTTTCTGCTGGAGTCCATTTAGCAAATGTCTTGGGAATGCAGTTTCTCAAATGTCTTAGAAGCTTCTCTACTCTTGATCCCTGCAGCATCACTTTCCGCACCCTCAATCAGAAATCAGAAGGTGCCCACACTGTTTCCTGTGTTCACGATAGCAGTAAGTGCAGAGGGCAGCAGACTCCCGGGTGGCTGCCAGGTTGGGGGCGGGCGGCGGGCAGAGAGGACACAGAGCGGCAGCAGCACTGATTCTACTTAGTTTTTTTTTTATTTATTTATTTTCGGTACGCGGGCCTCCCACTGTTGCGGCCTCTCCCGTTGCGGAGCACAGGCTCCGGATGCGCAGGCTCAGCGGCCATGGCTCACGGGCCCAGCCGCTCCACGGCATGCGGGATCCTCCCAGACCGGGGCACGAACCTGCGTCCCACGCATCAGCAGGCGGACTCTCAACCACTGTGCCACCAGGGAAGCCCAAGCCACTACATTTTAAGGTGTTTTGTTATGCAGGTGTTTAGTTATGATAACTAAAGCACATCATTTTCTCCACTCTTCCTAGACCAAAAAAACAAAACTTCTCTTTCAGTTCAATAAGCATATAGTAAGTGTATAGCACACGGCAGAAACTATGCTAGATACTGGAACCACAGTGGCAAATGAGTCTATTCCTGTCCTCTGGATTGGTCACCTGGTAGGACAAACAGACACGTAAACAACTAAAAATAGTGGAGAGTCACACATGCAATAACAAACGTGTGTACAAGAAATAGGACTAGTAGAAAGGAGTAATTAACTATTGAAAAAGGGTGTCAAGAAAAGTTTCTTAGAGGCAGAAGCACCTGAGCAGGGTTTATAAGGGTGAATCGGGGAAAGCAGCTGGGGCATGCTGCAGAAATGATAGTAATGGAACATGGTGTGTGCAAACAACTGCAAAAGTTCATCTCTACTGGAAGGACGAGGGAGGGAGAGGCAAACATGAGAGTGGAGGTGCGGACAGGGACCAGGTCACGGTAACGTAGGAGAGCTTCACTTAACTCTGTGGGCAATGAGGAGAGTTTAAAGGAGAGGAATATCAGACATAGTCATGCTTTGAAAGATCATGTGGACTGCTATTTGCAGGATAGATCTTCAGGAGCAGAACCAGAAATAATAGCATTTGTTACAGGCTTGAACTTGGGCAGTGGAAGTAGAACTGAGGGGAGAGAATGGGTTTGAGTAATATTGAACAGAGAAAAATGGGCAAAGAGAGAAAATTTTGTGTTTCACCATCCCCTCTTCAGAGCTGGTGCACTAGGGCTAGGGACAAGACTGGCGCAGCTGGGAGAATGGCTTCATGCAAGAGGATTAAGCAAGTAAGTAAATATATGGGGGATAGCAGGGCAATTTCTCACTGTTAGAGAAAGGCGTTACGAATTTGGAAAGGAGAAACTGTGGTATTGGATTGGAATTGAAGATATCAGTTTGAAGTCATGGTTTAAGATAGATTACATGATAGATGATAGGTAGGTAGGTAGATAGATATGGAAATAGGTATGAACAGATAGGTGTGTTATATTTCGTAGCTGTGGGCACCAAGAGGGCTTGGAAGCAATGACACCCCAGTTGGGCTGAAATCCCAGCATCCAAATCTCAGTTTCTGCCTTCTTGGAGAAATGTCTGATTCCAGGGCTAGGGCAGGAAGAGAACAAGATGATGAGTCTGGAAATGTTGTTCCAGAAAGTAAAGAAGCACTCAGAGAGCTATGAGGACATGCCCAAAGGACACAGGAGCCAGCCTAACGGGATCCCACTGGCCAGAGCTGGGATGATTTGAACCCCAAAATAAATAATGATACTGATTATAATCTATCAGGGAAAAAAATCAAAATTCATGAGTTCATACTGATATAAATACACAAATAAATAAATATGAGGGAGAAGAGAAACCTCCACCTTATAGCAGAATGCCAAACAATAAGTATAGAAGAAATGATGGAATTAGAAAATCATTACTTGGCAACCATCACAGTAATAACTAGTTTAGGTAGAATCATCATTGGATGCTAAAACTCACAGGGAGCATTTGACGAGGATATGGACATAGTCTCAAAACAGATCCCGCAAATATTTACCTGATTATTTAAAAGTACAAAATACTTACTAATTAACTTTAAAGTGGACAAACTTAGCCAGCACCATCTTAAGTGATTAAAAAAAGGTTATCAGTGACAGGGTAAATTGACATTAATTTACTCCCGATAAACTGAGAAAACACAGCATTACTTCCATGAAATTCCTGCCAAAAATGCATGACTCGAATCTAGTAATGAGAAAACATCAGATCAACCCGAGATGAGGGACATTCTACAAAGTAATTAGCCTGCTCTCTTTAAAAAATGTCAAAGTTGTAAAAAAACAAGGGAAGAATGAGGAAATATTCCAGATTGAAGGAGACTAAAAAAGACTTAATGACTAAGTACGACACATGATCCTAGGTTGGATTCTGAAATTATAAAGCACATTATTGAGATGACTGTAGAAATTTGAATGAGGCCTATAGATCAGATGGCAGTATTACAGCAATATTTATTTCCTGGTCTCCATGGTTTCACTCTGGTTAAATAGGTGTCCTTGTTTTAAGGAAATACATACTGAAGTAATAAAGGGTGATGGGATATCATGTCTGCAGCTGCTCTCAACTGGTTCAGAAAAAAGTAACAATACTATGTATAAGTATACAGATGGAACAGTAAGACAAATGAGGTAAAATGTTAACAACTGGGGAGTTTGAATGAAGGATATATGGAAGTTCTCATGCTATTCTTGCAATTTTTCTATAAATTTGCAATTCTTTTAAAACAAAAAAATTTTTTAATGAAGTAATATTCTAGAAAGTGCAAACTCATCTATAGTGACAGAAAGCAGATCACTGGTTGTCTGAGTGGGGAGGGGCCAGAGGAAAGAATTAGAATTACGCAGGGACACAAGGAAACTTTGGGGGGTAACAGATATGTTCATTGTCTTGATTGTGGTAATGACTTCCTTGGTGTAAGCATATGTCAAAACTTACACTGCGCCCATTAAAACTCTATTAATAAATAAAATAGAAAAAATTATTTTAAAAATTCCCGATTCCTGCCTTGGGAATCCAACCAACTTTTTTTGGTCATGCTCTTCCAATATTCCTGGAATGTCCTATCCCAAGAATTTCCTCCATCTTATCCACGCCTCCATAATCAAGATGCTAATGGAATTCCATCTCCTCCATTGACTCTTCCTTCACTGAAATCTGCTGTCTTTCATTGATTCAGCAAATCTTATCGTCGAATTTTAAAGCATAGTAATCTTTACAGTTCATACGGTGGAAGTATACAGTCTTTTCTATTGCTATACTTATAATCATTTCACATATTCATTTTTATGTTTCCGGCTTATTTTTACATCAGAACTGAACGTCAGATGTTTAAGTTCCTGGAGGATACATACTGTTAAGCAGTACTGTACGACGCCTACCTCGGTGCCATCAGGGGAGGAGGGACGGGCAGGAGGGGAGCACAGGGAATGTGGCTGGGGTCAGACGTGGGGCTCCAGCCCCAGTGCCACCGCTAACCAGCTGTGTGCCAGGAATGCCTTGCCTCCGCCTGAAACTAACACAACATTGTACATCAGCTATACTTCAATTAAAAAAAAATGCGGCATTTAGCAAAGTTCATCTTACAGCTGATGACATTTTACAGTTATAAATGGCAGCACTTTCTTTTCCTTAGTGATGTTTAAAATAAAGGTGTAGGGCTTCCCTGGTGGCGCAGTGGTTGAGAGCCCGCCTGCCGATGCAGGGGACACGGGTTCGTGCCCCGGTCCGCGAAGATACCACATGCCGCGGAGCGGCTGGGCCCGTGAGCCGTGGCCGCTGAGCCTGCGCGTCCGGAGCCTGTGCTCCGCGGCGGGAGAGGCCACAGCAGTGAGAGGCCCGCGTACCGCAAAAAAAATAAATAAATAAAAAAATAAAGGTGTAAAGTGTTGACTATTTCCTGTGGTTAATTCACTACTGCACGGGTACAGAATGGTTGTAAATGTATGGATTGTTTACCTTCGTGATCATGTGGCCGACTGGGAGCTGTGGCTGGCCGCCTGGCTGCTGCCGCCCAGCATTATGGGAGATTATTGTACCGTGTATTGCTAGCCCAGGAAAAAACTTCAAATTCAGAATTTGAGACAAATAAATTCAATGTAGGTGTATCTTAAATGATTTAAAAAGGCAGGGGGAACTAGTCTGGATTAAAGGAGATTAAAGAGAAATGACAACCAAAAACATAAAAATAAAAGAGAATGTTTTGCCTCACCTCTTTAGGTCTAGATTTCCCATATGTCAAAACAAGGGGTGGATTAAATGTCATTCATCCACCAACAAAATGTTCTCAACTTTTAGGTGATTTGAGGTGTGACCACTAGATGGAGCCCATGAACCCATGTCCGTGCTTAGGCTTTACAAGGAGAGGTGGTGAGAGGGCAGAAAGCTCAAAAAGCATGGGTACAGATGTCCCTGTGCTTGATGCAACCGGGCTGGCACCGGGAAAGAACGAGAAGTTGTCCCCCTCAGGCAATGGTGTTCCTGTGTCTTTAACATCTGGGTTAGGAAATTAGAGATCGGAGGAAGGCAGGCTAAAGTGAAAGTCACAAATATTTTTTATTCTCTTTACTAAATTCCAAGGCCCTTTGACATGAAGTATGCAAATCCTGTGTGATTTTCTGTGTTATCTGAAGTGAAACTTATTTAGAGTTTCACATGTTTTTAGCCAAATGTGTTCAAATGAATATTGTTTTGAGAGAAAGGGGATGTTAATCACTTATGTCAAAGGCATTCAAGGATGTTAAAGAGAAATGGTTTTTTAGAATTTGAAAATAAAGTTTCTATGAGATTGATCAAAATGGATGAGAATTAAAAAAACACATCAAGCTATAAGCAGATAGAAAAAATTTTGTGTCATTTTTGCATGCTAATACAAAATGTTCTGTTCTATGTTCTGTTAACACTTGAACATAGAAGTATCAAATGCTATAGTATAACTGATTCCTTGTTGAGTGTTTATAAGTCACACGTATAAGAAGTGACATACTATGTGCTCCCTGAATAATCCCTTTCTTTTATCACTGACGTTTCCTAATGAATATTTCAAAACTCTTTGTAAACTGACTTCAGTATCTCTGTTGGGGGGTATTCCCTTCCACTGTGCACCTTTAGTGGTCAGATACTCTGTCTTTGGGAAGAACATATCCAGATACTTAAGAATGATAATTGACGATGGTGGGATTCAGGCAATATCCTTCAGATTCAACAAGCACTTAATGAGAAAATGGTATTTGGCAGGAATTTTAATTCCTTTATTTCTCACAATATCTTTGTTGATAGCCTTTTTTTTTTGCGGTACGCGGGCCTCTCACTGCCGTGGCCTCTCCCGCTGCGGAGCACAGGCTCCGGACGCGCAGGCTCAGCGGCCATGGCTCACAGGCCCAGCCGCTCCGCGGCATGTGGGATCTTCCCGGACCGGGGCACGAACCCGTGTCCCCTGCATCGGCAGGCGGACTCTCAACCACTGCGCCACCAGGGAAGCCCTGATAGCCATTTTTAATGACATTTTATAGAGAGTGAAACAGAATCTTAGAGATGTTATGTAATTTCTGCTAATAACACACGTGGCAAAGCCAGGATGCACACCAAGGTCTCTTGATGTCCAGCCCAGTTCTTTCCAATACCCCGAGGTGGAGAGGATGACTGATTACCTAAATCTTAACACAGAAGGCAGAGCCCTCACAGGTGAGTAATCATGAAGCTATGGAAGAGTTTCCTCCATCCTTGTTAGAGCTGCTCTCCCATTTACAATTACTATTCTTTTTTCACCAGCGAAGAGGAAGCTGTAGGGGACAGAGCACACACGGTTGCTTATAATCAACAGCACAATGCTGCATAACCTCAAGAGTCAGCAGCAAACGAGCGGAAATCGTGTAAAAGCGCTGACCGACATATAGCAATTAAAGGAGCACCCTACTGCTTCTGAACGGTCACCTCCATTGTCCCCAACCCAAGCCCGGGAAAAAGTGCCCGTGGGACTCGGGCTGAAGCTCGCCACAGTACCAGAGACCTGGTTTTCTTGTTGTTGTTGTTGTTGATGATGTTTTAAAGGGATGGTGCAGACAGTGAATTCTCTGAGCTACATGGGGGAGGATTTTCTCTAAGTGTTTTTCTTCTTGCCCACAAGCTAGTGCAGGATGTCCAGTTCAGCCAATCCTTATCGAGGCAGCTAGATCTGACACTAAATTAGGAAGCTCTCCCTTCACTTAAGAGAGCCAAGAAGGGGGACATGAATGCAGAGAATATCTAAATTTTCCCCTAAGGCCTCATAAAGTAGACATCTTTCTTCCTTAATTCCTGCAGTTCAGGAAACAAGACCGAAGTAAAGGAATTATGAACTGTACTTGTCAGCCCTGTAACTTTCATGTCAAACTGAGGCCGTTAGCCTCTAAGTAGAAGTCTCTCATGAGGAGAGCGTCAGTCTAAGCAGCAGGAAAGTTTGGTTCACGCCCCATGTTTGCTGACCTGGATGCAGAAGAGAAAGGTGGGCTGTTATGCTCCATTTCCCTAATGACTTTCCAACCCCGTTCAGTTCCGTGGGCAGCTGCTAAGACAGGGTCTGTTGGCCCAGCCTGCTGACCAAGTCTTGGCTGGTCTTCTTATTGTGGCAAGTCTGAACCAGAAGAGAAGTTCTGTGCACTGTTTCCTCTCTTTTATGGATGCAGCCTACTGCTGCAAAAGGCAGACCACCCCCTCCTGCAGTGTTTCTGGTCTGCTTGCTTTTGCAGGGGCGGGCGGGCGCAGTGCGAGGAAATTCCTCCTTGACCTCAGCATTCCTTCCTGACAATTACCATATGCCTCTAGAGACCTGGGAAGCTTCACCCAGGTTTGCAGTGTCACTGTGGAGGCCATTCTTATCCAGAGCAGAGCTGAAAGCTTTCTTTCTTTCTTTCTTTTTTCATTATAATAAGCTACCTTGTTTCTATGAGATTCTGTAACAGTAAATTGCACAGGTTAATTATTCCCTCCATTAAAAGAAGATTTTCTCTAAATCGTTTCAGGCATGTTGCCTTGTTGCTGGCCTGTGATGACTGGCACAGGTAGCCAGGCTGAGATAATTAAAGGATTTTCCTGTGTCAGCAGCTGAGAATAACATTCTCACTTCTCTAACTCAGGAGGAGACATTGATTAAAGTGAGAAACAGCCATCACCCCAGGGAGCACGGCCTCCTCCTGTCTCTGCCCCCAGATTGTCAGCACACCACCCTTCCCCTACACTCCCCCGGGAAGAAGCGGGTACAGGAAGGAAATGTTGTGTTGCCCAAGACCACCAGCCCATCTGCAGAAGGGCAGAGAAGACCTGCTCGAGGAAAGAGAAAGATGGACTTACAAAACAGTTATACAAGGGCTTAAGTGGTTACTTTAAAAAGCAGTGAAATTTTTAAAAGTTAGTAAAGCAGTCTATTTTTATCCAATTTTATTTATTTACTAAGTTACTAAAAAGGTTTTGCTGGTTAAATTTTTGTAGAATTGTTTATTTTGTGAATAGGAAACACGTGCATAATTAAAAGGCTACTCTCCTCCCACCAGTCTGCCCGCCACCAGCTTCGGTTTCCTTGTACATCCTTCAAAAGATATTTTCCTCAGTTATAGGTTGTATGTATGTGTACTTATTGTTTATCTGAAATTCAGATTTAACTGAGTGTCCTGTATTTTATCTGGCAATCTCACACTGGGTGTCACTGCTTCTAGGCCTTCTCTGGAACAGAGCTAGAATATACATGATAAAAAAATTACAGGATGGAAATGTAGCATACATATAATATGCAAAAAGCATAATATATAAAATGTAAATAATACATAAAAAATATATTAACCCATGTTTATACATATACACATATCTATTATCATTTATTATATAATAATAGAGACATCTATATTATATATATCATATAAATAATATATATAAACTATATTAATCCATGTTTATATACATATGCATTATTGTTTCTATGTCTGTGTATATATATATCATACAATATACACTATATACAACCTATATATGTATTTATAACTTAAATATGAATATACATATGAAATATATAAGTTAAATACAAGTTCATACCCCTGACTCTAATCTAGTGTCACAGGGGTCCTTCTGGTGTCCCCCCTTTGCTCATCTATAACTTCCCTCTCAGATGGTGAAAAACCTGGCCCCATTATCCACCGTCCATTTACTCCTGTGTCCATTATTATTACTTACTTTACATGTAAAGCAGTTTCAGAATTGCCAACTCACACCTCCATGAGAAATAGATTTACCATCTGGAGTACAGTGGTTACATACAGCTCCTTTTGCCATCAGCCTTACAAGTCCGAGCAGCAGTTTCCAAAGTCACTTAGGTGAGCTCCTTCTCCCCCATTCCCTTCATAGGGACTCCACTTGTAATACAGTGGGATTCATTCGTCAAAGTCTGCTTTCCATCCTGGGATCCCCAACATCCTGGTGGATGTTTTATAATTGTATACACAAAGGTCACTCTTTGTGATGTACAGTTCTATGGATTTTGATAAATGCAGTCATTTATCTACCAACTCAGAATCATACTGAACAGTTCCATCACCCTAAAAATTCCTCCATGAATTCTCTTTGTAGTCAACCCCTGGCATCTGTTTTCTATCCTCGTGGTGTTGCCTTTTTTAGAGTGTCATGTAAATGGAATCATATAACATGTAGCCTTTGTAGTCTGGCTTCCTTCACTTAGCAAAATACATTTAAAATCCATCCATGTTGGGCTTCCCTGGTGGGGCAGTGGTTGAGAGTCCGCCTGCCGATGCAGGGGACGCAGGTTCATGCCCCAGTCCGGGAAGATCCCACATGCCATGGAGCAGCTAGGCCTGTGAGCCATGGCCACTGAGCCTGCGCGTCCGGAGCCTGTGCTCTGCAACGCGAGAGGCCACAGCAGTGAGAGGCCTGCGTACCGCAAAAAAAAAAAAAAAATCCATCCATGTTGTTGTGTGAATCAATAAATAGCTCATTCTTTTTCATAGCTGAATAGTATTCCATTATATGCAAGTACCACAACTTGATTATCCATTAACCTGTTGAAGGTCATTTTGGTTGCTCCCTGGTTTGGGAGATTATAAATAAAGCTGAAATAAATATTTTGCATATAGGTTTTTGTGTGAACATAAGTTTTGAATTCCTTTGGGTAAATCTCTAAGTATGCGACTGCTGGGAAATTGTGTGTTTTTGTCCTTGTTATAGTGACAAAGGTGCCAGGACAGCCTGCACATGTAATGTTGAGAGTATAAATCACCACTGAGATGCAGGAGGAGAGAGCAGGTCAGGAACGTTTGGAAAGTCAGGGCTTCAACAAGCTCCCTTAAACAGAGGGGGGCAATGGGCAAGCTTTTTTGTTTAAGGATCAAAAAGGGAATCTCCCAGGTGTGTCAGCCTGTTGAAGGCAATCCATAAGCAAAGTCACATATCCTGTATCACAGTACCACTTGAGAGGAAATATAATAATTTAATTTGGTTTTATCTATTCTGGTTCCCTTCACAAACCCCTGCCTCCTGATTAATAGGGATAGGGGAGTCAGGTTCTGATTTAAAGCTTAGTTTGCTCTAGTAACTTACACAATCCCTGTAGAAAATTCTCAGTTATAAATAGCTCTGGGGAGAGGCATGAGGGGCTCCTGGTCTCGTGACGGTCCTTGGCGTGTGCTGGCTGACATCAGCTTCTCCCCAGGGCATTGATCCTTCTCCCTCTGGCCACTGGGCTCCCTGCAGGGATCTGATGCTGAGATCTGTGGCTGGCGAACTTGTGCCCTGTGTTCTCTTGGCTTGGCTGATACTATGCACACTACATGGGGGTTTAGGGCAGTGCAGGGAAGTGAAACCTCAGGAGCCCCCTCTGTCTGATCATGCTGGATCAACAAGTCTGCTTTGCACTGCTGTACCTCAGTTCAGCACAAGGCAGCCTGGAAGGCAGTGTCCTCAAACAGGAGGAAGTGAGGATGGGTGAGGTGAAAACTGGCAAGTGGTTGATGATGGGAGGCTGGAGCCTATCCTGCCCTTGGTGACATCGTTCTAAGCTATTGCATCTCACTTCTGTGGACCAAAGCTAGGAGACAGGAAATCACACCGCAACGTCTGCTCTCAGGCACCTCCCTCCTGTCCCTCTATTGGTCTTACCATAATTCCAACAGGGTGGGAAAAGACCTGGCTTTCCCCCTTTCCATTTTTGCCAGACCAACTATAGGTAAAACTCAGTGGTCTATTCCAGGACGGACAATCGTGGCTTCAAATGTCACACTCTGAAGGCACAGTGAAGTGAGGATTATTTTGTTCTTGTGTTTATGATGATATTACAGCTGTGCTAAAAGAATATACTGTACACGGACATTATCAGATTAACCTCTCATCGAAGTATTTCCAACTCACAGGAGAGCAATGGTCAGGGAACAAATTTACATTTTAAAGGGAATTTCTCATCTAGCAGGATTCTATCACACACACACACACACACACACACACAAAAGTCCCTGAAGATAGGACTGCAATCAAAGTAAGATTCTGAGTGACACATTTGTTAACCAAGCAAGGAAGGCCATTCACGAACAGCAAATTAATAAACTCATGTTTGTTTGTAGCAGCCAAAGGAATGTGTCCAGAGAAAATAAACTTCCTCAAGACTATTAGCCTTTTGGTGACAACAGTTGCTGGCAGAGTTGAAAGTGTCGGGAGCGACAGCAATAATCGATTAAAAAACAAGACAAGCAACTGGAGTGGTTTTCCTTGGCTCTGGATGAGTCAACAGATGTTACAAATGCTGCTCAGTTGTTTATTTGAGGAGTTGGTGCAGAGATGAAGTGACTGAGAATCAGTCTCTGTGAATAGTCTGCATGGAAGGGGGCGCCCAAAGCGTTCCATGATTCTGTGTGTCTTCACTTTAACATATGCACAACTCAACCAGGGGGACTTGTGAAAATGCAGATTTTGATCCTGTAGATCTGAGATTCTGCTTTTCTAACAAGCTCTCCAAGGTGTCAGTAGCACTCCTCTCCTAGGCCAAATTTCAGTGAGCAAAGCTGGAGTGTACTTAGAATGGGACTAGCTTTGTAGCTTAAAGCTGTCACCTGCGGGTCAGGCTGAGAAACACATAGGGTAGTGAAAAATAAGCCTGCCACCTAATGCCTAAAGGCATTTTGTGTAAGGTTCTAACTTTATTTTTTTAATTGAAATATAGTTGACCACAGTGTTATGTTAGTTTCAGGTATACAACATATTGATTTGACATATAAATACATTATGAAATGATCACCACAATAAGTCTAGTAACCACTGGTCACCATACAAAGTTATTACAATATTATTGACTTTATTCCTTATCCTGTATATTACCTCTCTGTGACTTATTTATTTTTTAACTTTTTTCCCCTTCACCTATTTCACCCGTCTCCCCCCTTCCTCCCCTCTGGCGACCACCAGCTTGTTCTCTGTATCTCTGAGTGTTTCCCTTTTGTCTTATTCGTTTGTTTTGTTGTTTTTTAGATTCCACATATAAGTGAAATCATACTATATTTCTCTTTCTCTGTCCGACTTATTTCACTTAGTCTAATACCCTCTAGATCTATCCATGTTGTCACAAATGGCAAGATTTCATTTTTTATGACTGAGTAATATTCCATATATATATATATTCTATATATACATACCACATCTGCTTTATCCATTCATCTACCCATGACACTTAGGTTGTTTCCATATCTTGGCCCTTGTAAACAATGCTGGGCTCTAACTTTAAAAGGTTGGAGATGGTACAATGTGTTGAGGTTTTAGTGGGGTCGTACACAACACCTGTCTGAATTCAAAACTAATTAAGATATAAGAGTAAGGCATAGAGACATCAAAATATCACATTTAATACTGATAAAGTTATTTAGAGAAGTTGCCTTAAATATGAGCCAGGTGGGCTTGCTAATGGTCCTCTGAATCGAATGAAATAAATTAACTTTCTAAAATAGCAAGCCAGACCCAAAGACAGAGACTGGGCCACAGGCTCACTGCATGGCCAGGAGCTAGTAAGAACACACACTCTTCGAACAGCACATCCGCAAAAAAGAGGGAAAGGGGCTGAGCCCACACACTCAGCCCCTGGGGGAGGAGCCAGGGAGGGATCAGAGAGAGACTGGAAGTGTTACTTCAGAAAATCCCTCCGTGGAGTGCGGAAAGCCTGTGACCCACTCAATCCTTAGATGACTTAAGGAGAACTTGGCAGTAGGTGAGGAATTATAACACATTGGCAAGCACAAGATAACTCCCTCATCTATTATAATCTCAATCCAAGGTTTTGCTAACATATCGTTTACAAAGAGATTTACTTAAAAAAAAATACAGATAGAGCAGGGCCATGCATCGACATCCTGACAGCCACAAGACTGGGAAAAAAGTAATTAGATTTTTCAGCTTCTGGAGACCAAGATTCATATGATTAGAAACACCCAAACGGAAGAAGAGTTTCCAAATACTGCGAGTCCAAAAAATAAAATTAAATTAAAACTGACCAGTGTCATTTATTCATGGCCCCACGTGGTAATTGATTCTCCATCTGTACACTCATTGTTCACTGCCTATTTGCCAGTTGTCCCTCCATGCTCTTGACTTTTGCAGTACAGCTGGAGACCCCTTGCCCAGTCCATCTTTATGGCCAGACTCTGGAGCTCCTCCCTCTTTTTCACTTCTTCCAGTGCCTCATTTGAGAGTGTTTTCCACTGTCTTTTTACCTAGAGAGAGTTATGTACATCCTCATCAAATCACCATGTGCTATGTTCCTCTCACCCACCATCCCAGGGATAATTTGCATCATTCTAGAGGGTTTCCCAGCTCTCCTTCAGCAGATTCGCTTCTTTGACTGAAAGGGTAGTTCAGTGCATTTGAGTAAGTCACTAAAGCAATCTGGAGTTGAGTTCTCTTTTCTGTGTAACAAGGAAATAGTCGCTTCTTTGACTGAAAGGGTAGTTCAGTGCATTTGAGTAAGTCACTAAAGCAATCTGGAGTTGAGTTCTCTTTTCTGTGTAACAAGGAAATAGCAGTAAATGGTCCTTAAATGTTCCCTTCAACTGAAATTCTGTGATTCAGTGATTGTGGTTTTGAATACTTGAGAAAAAGCAGAGCTGTTGTTTTAATGATCTTAGCAACCTTTCTAAATTTTTTTAATCATTTAATCTAAATGACAGATTTATTAATCTAAATCAAAATATCATACAAGGTCTATACACAAAAATCAGTGGAATAATAATTCAACTATTTAAAACAAAATTTGATGGGTGGTTATTGTTTTGAGCTACAAATGGCTTTACTAAATGAGACAACATTTAAATCTACTTAATTTAGAGCTCCAGTGTGGTAGCTTACAAAAAAGAACTTAAAGCAAGTCAACCATATCATTTCTTTGTTAATTTGTGTGCTGAATAGCCAGTTCTGTTCTAATAGCAGCTGGGGTTTTTTAGGACAAAAATGCTTAATCACAACCATTAATATGTACTTACTGACATAAATTATCCGCAGTCATTCCTCAATTACTGTATTTTATTTAAATTTCAGTAGTGTCTCCAAGGGTGTGATCTTCTTAAGACATTGGGGGACACAGTCTTAGAACTTAGCTGGCGTCCTAAGGTCTCACCTTGTGTTCGCTGCTTTTTTGCAATCCTACAAGGATTTGTTGGATTGAATGACAATTGTTTGCCTTTCCATTCCAGCCTTATTTGTCTTTATTTTGGTGGAACCCAGCTAGAGGTTTAACTCCAGAGATTAAGTTGATGTAGCTAAATATATGAGTTCAGAAACCGGAAGTTAAAGTCTTATCGCCAGATAACATCTCTCTTCTTGGGGAAGTAGGAATGAAGGTTACTTGCTGAGATTGTCAGAGCTGTGAGAAACCTGAAGATCCTCTAGGAATACAGTATTTTTACAGATGAAGATACTACAGGCCAGAGAGTTTGAGTGATTTGCTTAACATTTCTCTGAGAAAGTTTCACAGGTAATAGAACCAGAGAACTCAGGGGTATTTCTTAAGAAAAATAGTACTTGAGTATGGGAGGAGGCAAGAATAACATGTTTCCATAAGATAAGTAAGAAGAGCAAAGATGAATTGAAGAAGGTAGATAATGATCGGCTCACATAGAATGACCTAGAAGGAATGGTAAATGTCAACTAATTCAAATACTTTAACAGATTAAGAAACAAGGCCAGGGCTTCCTTGGTGGTGCAGTGGTTAAGAATCCGCCTGCCAATGCAGGGGACATGGGTTTGAGCCCTGGTCCGGGAAGAACCCCACATGCCACGGAGCAACTAAGCCCGTGAGCAACAACTACTGAGCCTGTGCGCTGCAACTACTGAAGCCCGTGTGCCTAGAGCCTGTGCTCCACGACAAGAGAACCACTTCACTGAGAAGCCCGTGGACCACAAAGAAGAGTCGCCCCTGCTCGCCACAGCTAGAGAAAGCTCGCTCGTGCGCAGCAAGGAAGACCCAACACAGCCAAAAATAAACAAATAAATTAAAAAAGAAAAAAAAAAAGGAAACAAGGCCAGAAGGGTTAAGTGCTTTAGCCAGGGTCACACAAAGAGTCAATGTCAAAAAAGTTCTTAGAATCCAGGGTATCTCACTCATAGCACCTCATTTTATTCATTTCTCACTATGAAATTATCTCAAATAATCTGCTCTTTATCTAAAAAGTAAGGAAGTGAGCATCTGTAGAATCTCAGAAAGTATTAGAACCTGAAGCAGATAGAGGATCAATTTCTTCTCTGACATAGTGATTTCCTGCAAAGAATTGAGATAATTTTGGTTCAGTTAAAATTACCATGCTCCTTTATGAGAACTGTATTAAGAGATAAAGGTGGTGCCATACGAGTAAGAAAATGGTCCTGGCCCCGCAAGTGTTCATTCTTCCATGGGGAAACATACACATTCACTCTTTACTGACTGCTAAATGTGAAAAGTGACAAATAGAAGTTTAAATGTATTGAGAATTTAGGAAAAGAATTTTGAAAAACATTTATCAGATGTTAGATCTTGAGGTTAAAATATTGTTAAAAATTTATACTCTTTTTTTTTTTTTTGGCTGGGCTGGGTCTTAGTTGCGGCATGCGGTATCTTTTTTTTTTTTTTTTTTTTAGTTGCAGCATGTGGGATCTAGTTCCCTGACCAGGGATCAAACCCAGGCCCCCTGAATTGGGAGCTCGGAGTATTAACCACCAGGGAAGTCTCTAAAAATTTATATTCTTAATAAAGACTTTATCACTTGGAAAGAATGAAAGAGATTGAAAAGTTTTCTAATTAACAATAAGTCTGTCCTACAGAATCTTTTAAGATAGATAGCTTAATTGTGGCCAAATGAATTTTTTCTACCCAATAACGTTGATACTGTATTTTATTTAAATTTCAGTAGTGTCTCCAAGGGTGTGATCTTCTTAAGACATTGGGGAACACAGTCTTAGAACTTAGCTGGAGTCCTAAGGTCTCACCTTGTGTTTGCTGCTTTTTTGCAATCCTACAAGGATTTGTTGGATTGTATGACAATTGTCATACGATCTGAACTGTATAGCCTACCCACACACAAACAGATTCACCTCTATGGTTTTTCTTGCAAACTATTTTAGCTTCCTGATAAGACACTTTTCATGCCTTGCTTCATCCAATATAGTGAATTTAGATAATCATTAGTCAAATCATCACCTCACCAAAGCAGATCAGCAGGCCCTAAAAAATTTGAGAATGAAAGACTGTGGTCTCAAAATTTAGAAATCTAAAAATTTTACTGCCTCCACTAAACTGTGTGTTGTGCATTCATTCAACCAACCACCATTCACTGAGAAAATATAAGGGGCTAAATATTACGCTAGAAATTGAAAACACACTAATAATAAAGCTTAGCATCTACTAAGGAAGACTTATAGAGAAACCAAAATAATAGGCTGTGATGTGTGATGAGAAATACAGTCAAGGAATGTTAGTCTTTGTTGGAAGTCAGAGAATGCTTTTTAAAGGAGCCAACAAAAGAGTTAAACCTCCAGTTACGTTCTCCATCTTGTGCGGCTTCCAAGATCCAGTGGTTTCTTTTCAGTAAACAAATATTTACTTAGTAACTGTAGACACTATTTTGGCCATTAAGGAGAGTGAAGAAAATAGGTAGCATGTTTTGGTTTTGGATTAAGAAGCATGTCTCGGAACATAAACCTCTTTTCCTCATTCACTATTCGTTGCTCTACTTGACGAACTTTAATGAGCAGATAAGAATCATTGAACACTAGTAGTTAGTGAGTATATAAACACTTGAGAGTGCTGTTAAATTGTTTACAAATCCTTAAGAGGCCTTACACAGGTCAGACATGTCCCAAGTCATCTTATTTACATTATGAATTCGCCTGGCAAACTTTGTTTTCATATGCAATGCAGAGGTGAGGTTCACATCAGCCTATGTGAAAACAAATGGATGGCACTGAATGCACGAGGTTGTACTTTAAATGGAAAGACGCTAACAGTATTTGGCCTCCCATTTTTGGCCATATTTGGTTTCACATGCTGCACATTATAGAAAATGTGTAATTTAATTTGTCCATTTTTTTTTGTTTGGCCATAAATACTCTGATCTTTGATTACTCAAAAAACAGAATTGTTCCCCCTCAGATTATGGGAGAAAAGGAAAAAAATTATTGCAGGTAAAAGGACTCTAAGAAAACCACCACATTATCAAAAATAGTTTTCTTTGGATTGCGGGGTTGTGGGTTATTTATTGTTATATTTTTTTGTATGTCCAAGCGCTCTATAATTAGCATGCCGTGTGTAGAACCAAACTAAAATGGACAGGGTAAAATGTAGATGGTCGATGCAGGCACATAAGGGAAATTTAACCTAAGCTTACAGGAATGTGCAGCTCTTCTCAGAAATCAGCAGAGGACATCAGCCAGTTCCCAAATGCCAAATCTGTGCATGCCATCTCTGGTCTTTTCTGTTCCCCTGACTCAGCTACCCTGACCCAAATAAAGAAGGAGACCACTAGGTAACCAACAAGCTGAAAAAGCCAAATAACTTCCATATTTATCCCGTAAAAATCCCTTAGTCTGTGAGCAACTCAGAACTGCTCCCGTAGCCTTGAGTTTCTCGGTTTGCAGGTCGAAAACCTTACAATAAACTCATCTGCTTTGGTTTGTTCGTTATGCAGAGTTTGGTTTTTGGTCGACACTTGCTTCTTCAAAAACTTGAAATAAAATTATTGAAGACCTTAAGACAGTAGCCTAGAATCTGAGCAGTACTTTCAAGAACATGAATATTTGCCAAACAAACACTTTTGTAAGCAATTTGATGTGGTCCATGTTTAATTTCAATCTCTTTATTATGCTGGCTGCATTTAGCCCTGAATCAGAGTGCCTAATGACCAGAAACCTATCAGGAGACCAAACAGTAAGAGTGAGCGGAGACCAGTGAGGCAGACAGGGTTGTAGAGAACTAATAGTGGGTCTAGAAACTCTGAGTTAGACGGCAGTGGAAAGAGAAGTGGAAGCAGAGAGAAGATGAATCATCATAATGTCCGGGCATTGCAGAGCCACAGACAAGATAACAGGATTGAAAGAGCTGCTTCTTATCAGAATAGCTTTTCAGTGCTCACTGAGGCCTTGTTCCTCAGCTCTGTGGCTTATGAGATTATTTTGTTCTTTCTTTGTTTTTTTATGTTCTTACCATACAAACCATCAGCTGAGACAACCTAAAGATGTATCTGCTCCTTGCAACCTGGAAGAAGCTAACTGGCATAGACAAATATTTAGGTTGTATCCAATAAAAAAAACAAACAACTCTGTGATAAACAGCCTAGAAGATAAATTTTTGTGTTTAAAGTTATTTCCTAAGGGTTGAGCCCTAGAATAGAAACTGACAGGTCAAAGGGTAAAAAACTTTTTGAATACTGCCGAACAACTTTTCCTAAATTGCTTTAATTACTATGATGTTTATTGCTTTTATATGACTTTTATATCTTTTCATGTATGCATTTTCTGTTTCTACTCTATGTCTGTATGGCAGACACTCTATTTTGGCAGATCCAAACTTCATTTGCATCCTCCCTTACTTGACTCTACTATGGATGGGGCAAAAGCTAAATTTTGACTTCCGCTCTCCCTTGTTGATGTGAGAAATAAGTCTTCTAGTGCATTCTCCAAATTCCGCCTTCTTCCTTCTCGAACTACTGGGAGATACAGTAGTCATTTTGAAAACAAAAATATAAAAGCTACATTCTAAGAATGTCTGAGCCAAAGGCTTATGCCTTGGACATTGGTGATGTTTGGAGCCAATGTATCAGCCTTGGACCGATTCCCATGGGACATCTTTTTTACCTGAATAAAACAGTTCTTTTACTTGTTAAGCTATTTTGGTAGGTTTTTCTGTTTCTCGTAGCTAAATACAATTTTGACTATTATACTCATTTTTTATGACTTCTTCATATTGCAGATATAGATCATGTTTGCTGCAAATATTTTCCCAGTTAGTTGTTTGTCCTTTAGTTTGTTCATGATGTTTTTCAATGTACATATGGTTTTATGTTTATGATTAAATGTACCATTTTTCTGTGATTTAGTCAAAAAATTGAGAAATGAAGTTAACAATCTTGAAAGTTATTGAAGAAGGTATAAACAAAACAAAACATAGTAAAACAGAAAACAGTGAAGAATAAAAATAAAACATATTTAGCATAGTATCTCAACATGTATATTAATAGTAATGAAAATGGGTTCAACTTCTTAAACTTCCCTATTAAAAGACAGTTGTTCTCATACTGGTTAAACACATGTGCACCCATGCACACACACCCATATACACGCAATCATGCTGTTTATAAAACGTACTCAAACCAAAAGGGCTAAAAAACTTGAAAGCAAAAAGATAGGCAAAGAACTACCAAGAAATGAAAAGAAAACAAGGGCTAATCCTGGGCAAAATATAACCTAAAGCAAAAAACAGTAAGTAGGTTCAAAACCACTAGTTTATTGATAAATGTGCACCTTTATCATACGATAAAGTAGTGTTTATGAGTAAAGTCACATGATACGAGTCATGTGATTTTACTCATAAACACTATATAGTCATATATAGAACAAAACACAATAGAAACATGAGGAAAATTACAGAAACACAAATGTACTGGGACATTTAACATATGTCACTGTCTGACAGGTAAAATAAGCAATACATGAATATGAAGAGAGCTGAGTAGTATAATGAGCATGTTTGATTTAATCAACACTTACAAAATTATGTATGCTCCAAAACAATATGCCTTCTTTTTTAGTGTGCCTGAAGTATTTATAATCATTTAGTATTTTGCCAGAAGATAAGTTGAAGAAATTATACATTGAACAGATCATAACATGATCTCTCAGCATAAAGCAAGAGAAACTAATTTTAAACTTTAAGTTTAAAAGTTCTGTAGAATATCTTTTGAGTGAAAGAAGCAATTCACTGCATGTATAGATCACATTTTGTTTATCCATTTATCAGTTGATGGACATTTGGGTTATTTCCAACCTTTGGCTTGAAAAAATCATGTGTAATGCTGCTATGAGCATTTGTGCTCAAGGTTTTGTATGAACATGTATTTTCAGTTCTCTTGGGTACATATCCAGGATTGGAATTGCTGGGTCATATGGTAACTGTGTATTTAATTTTTCAAGGAACAGCCAAACAGTTTTCCAAAGCAACTGCACCATTTTTCATTCCAACCAGCAAATGTATGAGGGTTCCAACTTCTCTACATCCTCCCTAGCACTTGTTATTAGCCATTTTTTTGATTATACAGCTATCCTGGGGGTATGAAGTGATATCTCATTGTGTTTTTGATTTTCATTTCCTTAATGACTAATCATGTCGAGCTCTTTTCATGTACTTATTGGTGACATATACATCTTTGGAGAAATGTCTATTCAAATTCTTTGCCCATTTTTACTGGGGTTTTTTGCCATTTTATTATTGAGTTTTGAGGTTTTCATATATTCTGGATACAAGTCTCTTATCATGTTTGCAAATATTTTCCCCCATAATGTGGGGTTTTTTTTTCACTTTCTTGATAGTGTCCTCTGAAATAGAAAATGGTTTTTTAAATTTATTTTATTGAAGTATAATTGATTTACAATGTTGTGTTATTTTCTACTATACAGAAAAATGATTTAGTTATACATATGCACTCTTTTTCATATTCTTTTCCATTATGGTTTATCACAGGATATTGAATATAGTTCCCTGTGCTATACAGTAGGATCTTGTTGTTTAGCCATTCTTTTTATATGTATATATATATTTATTTATTTGGTTGCATCGTGTCTTAGTTGTGGCACATGGGCTCCTTAGTTGGGGCACGCAAACTCTTAGCTGCAGCATGCATGTGGGATCTAGTTCCCGGACCAGGGATTGAACCTGGGCCCCCACACAGAGTCTTAACCACTGCGCCACCAGGGAAGTCCCAATATCCATTCTATACATAATAGTTTACATCTACTGATCCAAAACTCCCAATCCATCCCTCCCCCAGCCCACTCTCTCTTGGCAACCACGAGTCTGTTCTCTATGTTTGTGAGTCTGTTTCTGTTTCATAGATAAGTTAATTTCTGTCATATTTTAGATTCCACATATAAGTGATATCATGTGGTATTTGTCTTTCTCTTTCTGACTTACTTCACTTAGTATGATAATCGCTAGGTCCATCCATGTTGCTGCAAATGGCATTATTTCATTCTTTTTTAATGGCTGAGTAGTATTCCATCGCATATATGTACCACATCTTTATCCATTCATCTGTTGATGGACATTTAGGTTGTTTCCATGTCTTGGCTATTGTAAATAGTGCTGCTATGAACATTGGGGTGCGTGTATCTTTTCAAATTGTGATTTTCTTCAGATATATGCCCAGGAGTAGGATTGCAGGATCATATGGCAACTGTATTTTTAGTTTTTTTAAGGAACCTCCATACTGTTCTCCATAGTGGCTGCACCAATTTACATTCACACCAACAGTGTAGGAGGGTTCCCTTTTCTCCACACCCTCTCCAGCATTTATTATTTGGCCATTCTGACTGGTGTGAGATGGTACCTCACTGTAGTTTTGATTTGCATTTCTCTAATAATTAGTGATGTTGAACATCTTTTCATGTGCTTGTTGGCCATCAGTATGTCCAGAAAAGTTTTTATTTTTAAATAAGTTCAATTTTTTTGTTATTGTTGTCACTGGTGCTTTTGGTGTCATATCTAAGAAGGCTTTGCATGACGAAGGTCACAAATATTTACCACTATGTTTTCTCCTGAGGGTTTTATAGTTTTAGTTCTTAAACTTGTGCTTATGATCCATTTTGAGTTAATTTTGATATATGGTGTGAGGAGAGTCCAACTTCATTCTTTTGCAGGTAGATATCCCAACACTGTTGAAAAAAAAACTATTCTTTTCCTATTGGATGATTTGGGCCCCTTTGTCAAAAATCAATTGACCAAAAAGTGTAAGAGTTTATTTCTAGACTCTCAATTCTGGTATGTGTATATCCTTGAGCCAGTAACATACTGTCTTGATTACTGTTGCTCTTTTTTTTTTTTTTGGAAACTGATATGTGTGAATCCTCTGAATTTGTTCCTCTTTCAAGAAGGTTTTCATTATTCTGGGTCCCTCGAATTTCCATATGAATTTTAAGAGCAGCTTGGACATATTACCAATCTGCCATCTTACCAATATTAAGTCTTCCAATCCATGAGCCTAATAATTTTTTTCATTTACTGAAGTCTTTTTAAATTTCTTTCATTCATGTCTTGTGGTTCTCAGTGTACAAATCTTGTACTTCTTTTGTTAAGTTGATTCCTAAGTATGTTATTCTACTTGACACTGTTGTAAATGGAATTGTTTCTCTTTCTTATGGCTGAGTAATATTCTATGAGATAGACAGATATATATATTTACCACAACTTCTTTATCCATACATCAGTCAATGGACACTTAGGTTGTTTCCATATCTTGGCTATTGTGAATAATGATGAAATGAACATGGGAATGCAGATATCTCTGAGATTTTGTTTTCATTTTCTTTGAATATAAACACAGAAGTGGAATTGCTGGATCACATGGTAGTTCTATTTTTAACTTTTTCAGGAATCTCCATACTGTTTCCACATGAGGTGATATCTCATTGTGGTTTTGATTTGCATTTGGTGGGGCCTTTATATGTCCCATAAAGTGGAAAATGACCAAGGATGTCCCAGAAGAATTGTACAAAATAGGCATTAGGACATTGTCCTATTCTTGCTCTGTTTCTTGCAAATCTCTGCTTTTATTTTAAATAATAAGTATGGCCTTTCATCTCATCAAAGTAGTAAGATTTTGGGTTCAATCTTTGGGATAGAATTAGATAGGAAAGTCCTCTTGACTTGCTTTGGTTTTAGGTTAGGAAATGTCAAATATCGCTACCATAATCCATTCTCAAGCCCATGACATTGTTAACATAGCATGACACACTGTCCCGCTGAATTCTCCTTCAGTCTTAGAATCTTCGATGGTGTAGAACTTCAAGAAGCCACTAACAATTGATAAGAGTTGGAGAATAAAGGGAAACCTATCTGGCACCTTTGTTGTGAGAGCTATTCAAGTCAACCTAGTTTAGGTGAAGGATATTCTTCTCAAGACTCAGACTAGCTCACCACAGTTCTGAACTAGTGTGGGAAGCTGACGTCACAGCCTTTGTTACTTGCTTTACTTTGCCCTCAAGGCACGTTTTCTTAGGCTGGGAAGTGATTGGTGCAAGGATGCATTTCAGTCTTGTGGGAGATTTGAAAATTTACAATCTTAATTCTCGACATCCTCCAATAGAGAGAAAAAAATAAATGAACAAAAGGAAAGAAGGCAAAAAGCAGAGTAAAGACCAAAGGAACAGTCAATAAATTAAGAAAGAATAAAAGAGCTAATGTATGACTCTTTGAAATCTGTGGCTAGTTCTTTTAAGACTAAGAATTTAGATGAATTTCTGGCAAACTTAATTATAAAATTGAGAAAACACCAATATAAAATATTAGGAATGAGAAAAAGGTACAACCGAGATATGGACATTTTAGCATTATAAATCAATTCCATAAATTTAATATTTTGAAAGTATGATTAAGGTAGATGATTATCAAGGACAATACCAATGACTAAAATCAACTTATGAATGAACTGAAAGATCAAAATAAATCAATAGCATTTAAAAACTGAATGGTCATCAATATTCTACACCCAAACAAATCCAATACCAAACAGTTTTATGAGCAGGTACTATCAAACATTAGGAATGTATGGATAATTCAGCACTTGAAAATGTTCAAATATAATCGATCACTTCTACAAATCAAAGGAGAAATTTTATGTAATCATTGTTATAGGTGATGAAAATTCATTTGATAACATTTAACATATATTGCTGATAAGCAATTTTCCCGAGTTTTTATCTTGAAGGTTTTCAAATCTTGAGAACTTTAAAGAACAGTACAATGCATATCCACATATCTTTTACCTAAATTCATATATTGTAATATTTTGCTACATTTGTACATGATCTACATATAATAAATCTAAAAATGAAGTAAAGATAAATCAAGATAGGTATAGATATATACATTTTTATTTGCTGAATCATTTGAAATTACCTCAGACATTGTGACACTTTGCCTTTAAATACTTAAGCATATATTTCCTGAGAATAAGGACTTCTCCGGGAAAACCAATAATATCACCACACCTGAGAAAAATTAATAATTTCATAAAATTGTTATATTCAAATTTCCCCAGACTCCATTTATAGGTATTATTACTTTTTTATCTGCCTGATTATGAGTAAATCAAGAGTCAAGTATCCTATTTGATTATTTTTTAAGTGTCTCCTGATAAACTCTTTCAACAAAAATTAAAGCCTGTTTTCTTAATTTGATTCAACAATTGCTATCTCAAACCAATAGCCAACATCATACAGACGGGTTAAGATTTTAAGAATAAACAATCCATCCATAAATACTAGAGGAACTATGGAGAATATTTACAGAAAACCACAAAACCCTGGGGTGGGGAAGGATTTTCTAATTATGGCAACAATAGTTCACAAAGAAAAACACTGAAATATTTGACTAAATACAAGCAAAAATACTTATGTGGCTAAAAAGGTCATAAACAATGATGTCATTGGATATCATTCTTAATATTAGTACTAGTATAAGTTTTTATATTTTCTCCCATTTTTAGTTTTTTAGTGGGAAATTGGTTGAATAGCGTTTTGCCATCTGGTTATAGCCCATTTTTAAAAACCAAAAGACATAATTATTTTATAATTTTATTTTTATCAAAGTTATACATGCCCAGAGGTACCTAGTGACACCAATTCTCACACCATACTCTCTCCTTGGCATAATGTAATTTGTTCCTGAATTTAGGGATTTCTCTACCTTTCACAAGCATAATGTCAGATGCTCTGACTTTCAGAAATCTCTAGGATGTCCTTTCCAAGAACGGTGTAGGAATTTGTTTTCACCAGAGCTAGGAAAACAATGATACTAAATATCAACAAGAAAGCTGAATACAGAATGCCAAGGAGTTTAGAGAATCCAGTTAAAATAATTTTACATACTACTAAAATGTGGTGCTGCCCCAGTTCTTCCTTACTCTTTTCATGGATTATATTGAAATCCTACATTCTACTGTCACCTACCTAAATGAAATTATAAATCATGAGAGAAAGAATCATTGAAAAAGGGTCATGCACATTTCTGGTTTTGATTTATTTTAGAATGTATTAATATTTAGACTTGCTAGAATTTGAAGTACTTTTAAATTGCTCTAATGTACAAAATTCTAAGCCTTCACCACCATTTTGTCTTGAAGGAAAAGGTCACAGAGCACTTTGAAAAACACACTGTGCTCTCTATTACCTCAGCCAAATGTGAACTGTGGCCAGTAATTCTGCCAGCATCTTTCCACCTGTACATCTCCGGTCTTCTTCCCAGGCTGACTTCCTCCCTTGGCAAATTTACCTTGTCTGGAGTCACAGCTTCTGGGAGCAGCTCTGCTTTTGGTCGGCTATGCCTGTCTCAAACTTTTATGGCCTCACTTTTCTTCCACTGCACAAATACTAGATCAGCTAACATCTGCTCCAGCCATAAAGATTAACTCCTCTTCATTTATATTACCTTGTAATCTGCAAAGTACTGAAATATTTAGTGATGGTTTTCCTGCTACCATAATAGTTGGGTGTATCTATCTTTCCCCCCGACCACCGGTTGATTCCCATGCATTCTTTATCAGCTTCAAGTTTTCCTGGAACATTATGAGGAAACTATGACGCCTAATTTCTCAACACCAGCACTACTGACATTTAGGGCTGAGTCATTCTTTGTGGTGGAGGACTGTCCTGTTCACTGTAGTATCACTGGCCTCTACCCACCAGATGCCAGTAGCATTCACCCTACTACACCCCCTACCACCAGTTGTGACAACCAAAAATGTCTCCAAGTATTGCCAAATGTCCCTGGAGAGTGGGGGACAAAATTATCCCCAAGTGAAAACCACTGTTGTAAAGGAAACCTGACTGTTGTAATATATATATAAAGGTGCCTTATAAGCCGTGCAGTTGAGGAATTATTCTATTTTTTTAATGCTGTGTTTTTGCCAGTGTGTTGTAGAAGAATATGAGGGTAGAGTGCTTGCAAAGCATAAGAAGGTGGTATTTAAAGGGCATTGTAATAGTTCATTGTCTGCATGGAAGCTGCCATATGAGAAAAACAGAGAGCCTGTAAGGATGTCTCAAAAGAGGTTGTGACCCACAGTACAGATCATCCCTGATATAAAAAAGGATCCTATGGACTTCCCTGGTGGTCCAGCAGTTAAGACTCCGTGCTTCCACTGCAGGGGGCGAGGGCTTGATCCCTGGTCAGGGAACTAAGATCCCGCATGCCACATGCTGTGGCCAATAAAAATTAAAAATTTTTAAAAAAGGGATCCCATACTTAATTTTGATAGAAATTGACTCAGTGTCTCCACCTACCTTAAAATTGACCAACGCGGGCTTCCCTGGTGGCACAGTGATTGAGAGTCCGCCTGCCGATGCAGGGGACATGGGTTCGTGCCCCGGTCCGGGAAGATCCCACATGCTGTGGAGCGGCTGGGCCCGTGAGCCATGGCTGCTGAGCCTGCGCATCCGGAACCTGTGCTCCACAACGGGGGAGGCCGCAGTGGTGAGAGGCCCAAGTACCGCAAAAAAAAAAAAAAAAAAAAGAAAAGAAAAAAAATTGACCAACGGTTTATAAGGACACAGAAAGCATAATATAGGAAAATATTTACCATCAAGTCTGGTCAGAAAATGTATGATCAGTCAAAGAGTCCACTTATTTGAGTGTCCATGAAGAGCAATATGGTTTATCCATTAGTTTTTATAGGGTTCTTAAAAAGTAAAATGTTCAGGTGGATAAAACTTCAAACCGTCTTCTGTTTCACCTTAGATTTGATGAAACAGAGTATTACACTGACATCCATGGTTAGATAACCCTGGAGGGTACATCAGTCTTTTATCCAGGGGTTGGTATGTCTTCTAAAGGGGTGAGGGAAAGGAGCCAGGCCCTGGGTCCGATGAAACTGCCAACCTCCAGGTCCGATGGAGATGGTTCAGGCACACGCTGTAGGGGGGCTGATGTGTCTGATTAGCTTTCGTGGGACTGACTTCACCCTTTACTTATGTTTCTACATACTTTCCTTCCTGCCCAAGTGAAACAGGCAGTGTAGTTGAGTGAAAAGAATCTGGATTTTAGAGATAGAAAGGCTGAGTTAAAGTTCTGGGTTTGACAATTTCTACGTGGTGTTGGGCAAGTTACCTCTGCACTTTAGTGCCTTCTTCCGTAAAACAGAGATAACAGATAACGATTGCTCCCTCCTTGCGGTAACCGTTAAAGCTTCCAGCACTGTGAACACTACAGAATGAGTTCCTTCCCTCTCTCCGTCACTCCCTTCCTTTCTTCTTTCTGTTTCTCTATTTATTATGTCTATCATATGTCCATTGATTTATTTATCTATCCCTCCCCCAGGTGTCAGCCCATGGATGTACCCAAGTCCTCCAGTTTTGTAAGATCATCTTGCCCTTTAAGATTTAATAAAAACTGTGGGTGGACCTAGAGACTGTCATACAGAGTGAAGTAAGTCAGAAAGAGAAAAACAAATATTGTATATTAACGCACATATGTGGAATCTAGAAAAAGGGTATAGATGATCTTATTTGTAAAGCAGAAATAGAGACACAAAAAGAGAGAACAAACGTATTGATACCAAGGGGGAAGATAGGGATTGACATATACACACTATTGATACTATGTATAAAATAGATAACTAGTGAGAACCTACTGTATAGCACAGGGAACCCTACTCAGTGCTCTGTGGTGACCTAAATGGGAAGGAAATCCAAAAAATAGGGGATATATGTATACGTATAGCTGATTCACTTTGCTGTACAGTAGAAACTAATACAACATTGTAAAGCAACTATAGTCCAATAGCAATTAATTAAAGAAACAGATTTAATAAGAATTGAGGCACAGCCCGGTCACACTGCGTGTGGGATGCCCCACAGCCTTCCTGACAGCCGGGAAGCTTTTGTTGGACCCGTTTGCTGCTCCCTCTGAGTTCTTACTGTCCAGTCTGCATTTCACCTGCTGGGCTTTGTGTTGTCCCCTGGAGACAATTTGTCACTCTGATACACAGCACCCCGAACCCCTCTCCTCCAAAACACCGCTGATTAAAGCCGTGTGTGAGTGCCCCCACGAAGTCCTGTGAGGCAGAAGAGGAGCTCACACGGCAGGGCACAGTATGACAACCAGGGCGATGAGCTCCGTGCCGGGCCTCTGTGCAGTGTGACTACGGGAAGTGACGGGTGTGGACTCTGAGCCGGGCGGTCCAGGTTCAGACTTTCGTTCCATCACTCACCAGCTCTGACCTTGGTGTCGGGAGAGGCGGTTGGCCGTGTCCTTGCTGGGTGCGCCAAGCCACAGCATCTCACCATCCTGACCTTGAGCCATTCCGCAGCCAGTCACGTAGAGGTCAAGTTGGTCAAGGTGCCCACGGTGTAGCTACTTTATCACTCACTCCGCGGGGAGAGGGGCTGGTCTGTCTGCTGCTTGCTATAAAATGTGCTGAGACTCTGACCCTCAGTTCCTCACAGGCTGCACAGCCCACAGTGTGCGTAGCTGACGCCCCTGCGGGACTTAGGAGAGGGGAACCCGAGTGGCTGTGTCCTTGTACCTGCTGTGCTGTGTGTAGTGGACCATCTTGCTTGCCCCCTTCAGTCTCACTGTCTACTTTCCCACCAGTCAAGTGACGGTGAGTCCACCGGGCTGTGGCTCAGGCTTATCCTTTGCAGCCTTGCTACTCTTTGCCATTCTCTGTGACGTTGGGGCTTTTCGCTGACACCTGGTTAAGTTGGCTTAACTTCCCTGTGCCTCAGGTTTTACATTCAAAAATGGGGAAGATAATAATAATAGTACTTAACTCTTGAATAAACAGCAAGGTCCTACTGTACAGCACAGGGAACCATATATATAAGAAAAAAAACCAGTACGTAACTCTTAGTGTTGTAAGGAATGAGTCAGCTAATATAAGTTAAACATTTATTTATTTTTTTTATAAATTTATTTTATTTTTGGCTGCGTTGGGTCTTCAGTGCTGCGTGCGGGCTTTCTCTAGCTGCGGCGAGTGGGGGCTACTCTTCATTGCGGTGCGCGGGCTTCTCATTGCGGTGGCTTCTCTTGTTGCAGAGCACGGGCTCTAGGCACGGAGGCTTCAGCAGCTGTGGCGTGCGGGCTTCAGTAGTTGTGGCACATGGGCTTAGTTGCTCCGTGGTATGTGGGATCTTCCCAGATCAGGGCTTGAACCCATGTCCCCTGCGTTGGCAGGCGGATTCTTAACCACTGTGCCACCAGAGAAGTCCCAAGTTAAACATTTAGAACAGGGCCTAGCACATAATTATGCCCAGACTAATGCCATGATGCTGAGTTTGATTTTCTCCTCTCTGTTCCCAACTTCTTGGATTGCCTTCTAAAACTCAAAATTCTGCCTTTCTTTTGCAATGAAATTTGCTAGTCCTTGTCCCACTGCTAGTTAATTGGGGCCATGCCTTGTGGGCTTACTTTTTTTTATTTTTAATATTTTAAGTTTATTGGAGTATAGTTGATTTACAACGTTGTGTTAGTTTCAGGTGTACAGCAAATCTGTGGGCTCACTTTTCCCAACCAAAATGCTTAATAAAGACAGTTCTCTTCCCTAATCAGAATTTTTTCCAAAGCTCTTAAATTAAAGATTGTTCTCTCTCTGTTACAACAGAGGTGGTATTCAAATCATGTGACAGCCACTCATGCAAGGGCACTGACTCATCAGAGCTCTCTAGAAGATAAGTAATACAGCAGAAGATCAAGCTTAGCTGTAGAGATCTATGTATGTTTTTAATATAAAAATTTTAAATATTTTTCCCTTTCCTGCTTCTAAGAGGCTGATTGGCTAGCTAGGGAAACTTGTTGACCTAATTTGAGAGGAGGGGTATAGAGAGAGAATTAAAGAAACTTTGAGAAGGAGTGAGTCTATCTGCATAGAATAGGAGCTATGTGCAGGGCTGGGGGGTGGTGCTGAAGATCCTGGAAGCAAAAGGAGGCAGATGAGAAGGAGAAGGAGGTCTGCAGAGGAAAGGGAGGAGACTAGAGTTCCTGGAAGGAAGGAGCCAAGATATTCCAGCTGCTCATAAGATGAATGAAACTTGGGGAACAGGCGGTGCCTAAAGAGGATTTTTTAAAGTTTTGACATGTGTTATGTATGCATTTCTCTGGTTCTTGTCTCTGAGAAGCATTTAAATAGAAACGCTATTTTTTAATATAAATTTATTTTTTTTAATATTTATTTTTGTCTGCGTTGGGTCTTCGTTGCTGCACGCGGGCTTTCTCTAGTTGCAGCAAGTGGGGGCTGCAGGTGCGTGGGCTTCAGTAGTTGTGGCTCGTGGGCTCTAGAGCACAGGCTCAGTAGTTGTGGCGCACGGACTTAGTTGCTCCAGGGCATGTGGGATCTTTCAGGGCCAGGGCTTGAACCCGTGTCCCCTGCATTGGCAGGCGGATTCTTAACCACTGCACCACCAGGGAAGTCCCAGAAGCACTATTTTTGAAAGGCATTTCGGAGTGAAATTTGTATTTCTTTTGAATGTGACCCCAGGCTGAGGATGGCCTTAATGAGAGAGCCAATTAATGTCCACGTGTCTATTTATACATAATATTTATAAGTATAAACATAAATATAATTACTTGAAAGATGTTTATACATATAATATATAATACTTAAAACTCACACATATACATACACACATAATATACAATATCTGGAGATGCATTGATCATATATCATTTGAGACATGACATGTATTATGCATCATATTACGTTTATTAAATACACACATGTGTGCATGTGTCTGTATGAAAGCATCACACGTAAGTTAGGTCAAACACATGTACAACCTCTCCTTGCTTGCTAAGGCTAGCAGTGAAAGAGAAAAAAATGACTCTGGAGGTATATTAAGAAGGTTGTTTGTTTTTTTTTTAAGAGCTCCTGGAATCAGGTTTGTGGATGTGTGTGGCTCTCTGAGGCTCATTTGATGACAAAGAGGAAAGGCAGATCTCTTCCATAAAGGTATGAAAACATAGCACCTCTACAGGCAAAGAAAGAAGGTGAGGGGGTGACGGAAGATACTAAGTAATGGGGAAGAGCCAGTAACTCTGGCTGGCAAAAGTAAACAGGCTTTACTTTTGCCAGTAACTGGACACTATCTATTTGTATTGGTTTTGTTAGCCCTGCACCACCCTGGGTGCAAAGTTCATCTGCTCACTGGTATCCACTTAGACTAAATATTTTTCCTATAGCTTAGTGGAATTAGCCTGGAGATTTGGTCAGAGTCAGAGAATATGTCACATTTTGCAGAGTACATCATCTCGCCATCGTTCTTACCTTCTGTCTCCTTCAATCTCCTCTTCTCATTAACCTCCCTGCTCCTTCACTGGTACAAATTCCTCCCTTTGTCTTATGTGTACTAGCTTGGACAACGATTTGTGTTATAACATGGCCCTACCCCAGGGCAATTCAAGCATTTTCTTCCAATCAAATCCCTCCCCCGAAATGGAATTCTTGTGAATTAAAGCTGTCTCATCACCTCACATAATTAACTGGGCAATGAATATATTTGATCTTGTAGTGGAATAATATTTGATACTTAACTACGTGTTTTTTTTTTTTTAAATCAATGTATTTATTTATTTTTGGCTGCGTTGGGTCTTCATCGCTGAGCGTGGGCTTTCTCTAGTTGCAGCTATTGGGGTTTCTAGGCACTTGGGCTGCAGTAGTTGTGGCGTGCAGGCTTCAGTAGTTGTGGCACGCGGGCTTAGTTGCTCCGTAGCATGTGGGATCTTCCTGGACCAGGGCTCGAACCCGTGTCCCCTGTACCGGCAGGTGGATTCTTAACCGCTGCGCCACCAGGGAAGTCCCACTATGTGGGTTTTTAAAAACTTCCTTTTACTTGTCTTTTTTCCCCACCATTCAAGGAGTATTAGGATTTATAAAGATGCAGATACAGAGACGATACAGAGAGAACAATTAAATCCTAAACAGATAAGCTCTTGAAAATAATTTTGTAAAGTCTGTAGCAGACAAAAAGTTCTTAAAAGCCATGTTTTCAATTACAAGAGCTGTAATTGAGAGGGAAATATAGTTTTTGTAATTCCCGAAGTCTGGCTTTAAATATCCAGAGCCGATTCCTGGAGGACCAAGAACATAATATTGACACCATAACCACGAGAGGAGTGTGTGATGTCAGAAGAGCCCAGAGCATATAAGAGCTTGACCAGCAGGCAAGAAAGTGAGGACTGTAGAGGGTGTGCTGAGGGCTCATTTGTGGGGCTTAGGGCTGCTACGCCCTCCTCCAAGGTCAAGTCTTTGCAGAAAAACAAAATAAGCTTAGGTAGGTTTGAGGCATTCCAGAGCAAATAGAACCATTGCCTGGCTTCACAGACAACCTAAGTGACTGTAAACCTCAGATAGCAGCCTGAGGTTTCCTGAGCAGAAAGATGAGCAGTGATCAGGGCTGCGGCATCAGGGCCCGAGGGGTTCTCCCAGAGTCTCCTATGCCCGCTGGGCACGGTGCAGGTGCAGGAGCTGGAATCACCAGGCTCCCTGAGAGGGCGTGGGACAAGCAGTGTGCACCAGGTGCGTCTTTGTGATTAGGACGACGAAGACGCAGAATTTAGATGTAATAACAGGGGGCCATGGCAGGACTCAGCAGGAAGAGAAAGCAATGCTCAAAGCCCGAAGGATGAGTTACAGATGTCAGCATGGACAGAGATACCATGGTTCAAACTCACATGCCCACCCCTGATGCCACAATTTCACAAGCATCTCCCGAATTCAGAGGCCAGCCAGGAACAAAAGAACTAGAACAGTAGGGTTGGAGGGGTAATTTGAGTTACTCATAAGAAACTGAGTTTTAAACTGAGAGTAAATTAAGTTATCAGGATACAAGTGAAAGTAGAAGCTAAGCTGGGTTCAATTATAGAGAAATCATTAAATTTTTAATATAAGCCATCTTGTGATAATGCACAGTTTGCATTCCCAAATTATTTGGGAAAGTTACCTGGCAGTAGCCACTAAAACTAAAAATGCACAGACCCTTTTACCCAACAATCCCAGTTTTAAGAATCTATCCTTTAAAAGCAAAAGAGCCAGGATACAAAGATATGTGTATAAAGATTTTTATTTTGACAACATTTGTAGTGCCAAAACACTGGAAATAGCTTGGATATCTATCAGTAGAGGATGGGGTGAATAAAGAACCATATATCCATTGTCTGAAATATTATATTGAAATATTGAAATATATGCTGAAATATTAATATGTTGACATATGTTATTAAATGAAAAAAGTTACAGTGTGAGTGTATATATTATCTCATCTTTTGTTAAAAAGAGAGAAAGGTCCTTATATATGTTATTATAAGAATGTAAAAATACATCAGACTGTTATCATTAGCTCTTTTTTATTTTTGCGGTACGCGGGCCTCTCACTGTTGTGGCCCCTCCCGTTGCAGAGTACAGGCTCCAGACGCGCAGGCTCAGCGGCCATGGCTCACGGGCCCAGCCGCTCTGTGGCATGTGGGATCTTCCCAGACCGGGGCACAAACCCACATCCCCTGCATCAGCAGGCGGACTCTCAACCACTGCGCCACCAGGGAAGCCCATCATTAGCTCTTTAATGGGTGGTATTGGAGGGAGGAAAGAGCACTCATCTTTTATATACTTCAGTATTGTTTGACTTGAGACAAAAAGCATGTTCTAATTTTGTAATATATTTCAAGCAATAAAATTTAAATGTGAAAAGGATGGATATGAGGAGGGAAAAAATATCCCTCAGTTTAGCAATGTTTCAAATGATCCTCTCAAAAACTTCTATTAAAAAATGAATATGATTTTGAAAGATTAGATTTTCACTTCTCTCTTGCCTGGAGCCAGAGAGAAGTCTTCCTGTCTTCTCTTAACTCTGCAATAAACTAAGTGAAATGACGGGGGTCGGGAGGGTGTCTGATAATAAATCATTCACATTGTGGAATATACTGAAAATTAAGGTTTGATCTTGACCGCTTCTGAGTCCTAATTTTTAAGGACTGTTTTTTGGGGGGAGTTGATTCTCGCTTTGCCTGCTAACTCCCCCTCACCTGTGAGATTCTCTCCTCCTCCACTCTATCTGGGCCCCATGCTCTTCCCGGTTCCCATGCTACCCATCTTCCATCCCCAGCCTTCCTTGCCTCTGACCAAACTTCTTTTTTTTTTTTTTTTTAATTGGAGTATAGTTGATTTACAATGTTGTGTTAGTTTCAGGTGTACAGAAAAACGAATCAGTTATACATATATCCACTCTCATTTAGATTCTTTTCCCATATAGGTCATTACAGAGTATTGAGTAGAGTTTCCTGTGCTATACAGTAGGTCCTTATTAGCTATCTGTTTTATATATTGTAGTGTGTATATGTCAGTCCCAGTCTCCCAGTTTATCCCTCCCCCACCATCCCCTGGTAACGATAAGATTGTTTTCTACATCTGTAACTCTACTTCTGTTTTGTAGATAAGTTCATTCGTGCCCTTTTTTTAGATTCCACATATAACCAATATCATATGGTATTTGTCTTTCTCTGTCTAACTTACTTCACTCAGTATGACAGTCTCTAGGTCCGTCCATGTTGCTGCAAATATCATTATTTTGCTCTTTCTTATGGCTGAGTAATATTCCATTGTATATATGTGCCACGTCTTCTTTATCCATTCCTCTGTTGATGGACATTTCGGTTACTTCCATGTCCTGGCTATTGTAAATAGTCCTGCAATGAACATCGGAGTGCATGTATCTTTTCGAATTATGGTTTTATCCAGATATATGCCCAGTAGTGGGATTGCTGGGTGGTATGGTAGTTCTATTTTTAGTTTTCTAAGGAACCTCTATACTGTTCCCCATAGTGGCTGTATCAATTCACATTCCCACCAACAGTGCAAGAGGGTTCCCTTTTCTCCACACCCTCTCCAGCATTTATTGTTTGTAGATTTTTTGATGATGGCCATTCTGACCGGTGTGAGGTGATACCTCATTGTAGTTTTGATTTGCATTTCTCTATTAATTAGCGATGTTTTCCTACCTTCTTATTGCCACCCCCCTCCAGGCTCCCTCATCCCCCTCACTTGTGGGACACCTTGGACATCGTAACTTGGTCGTGAGAAGCACTAATCTATTGAATGAGCACCAGCGGGGACACCTGGAATCCATGCCGAGCACCACACAAACATTTTTCATGAAAATCCCTCCATCCTCAGAAATGGGATGAAGTAAGGGTCAGGGTTGGCTGGGCTGCATCCAACAACAATTCAGCTAGGAGGGTTCCAGGCTGTGTTGAAGGCAGTCCATAACTGCCAGTAATTTTAGCAAAGGAGGGAAAGGAAAGGAGAACATGAATTATAGCCTGAGAAAGGATCAGAACTGGGAGAAGTGACAGAATGGTCTGTCAAGCTAAAAGGAGGAAGGAAAAGAACCAGGAAGCAGAGTATCAGAAAAGAGATTTGGTGATTAATTTGTTCAGCACTGTGTCTGCCTCTGGCCGTCTTTCTCGTGGTGCAGGTCACTGAGCTCAGGAAATGTTCTTCAGTTTCAGAGTCATGAAGAATAAACTCGGGTTCCTAAATTGGAGCTTTGGGGGGCTGGGGGTCCACCAGATAGAAAAACATTTTTCACTTCATGCTTTAATTTAGGATTAAAGACATAAAGTAAGCAGTGCACTTCTCAGAAAAGCGTATTTTATATTCCAACAGTCATTTTTACCTACTAAACCCAGAATAATTTTCGATGTGACGACAAGTAATGGAAGAAGGGGGTCTCCATGATTCTGTGCCTAACCGAGTAGTCTAATAACCAAGTAGGTAAATGTTTTCTGGGTGAAATATTAGCAATTCGTGGGAAGCCCTTGACTTGAAGCAGGACCAAATGAGACAGGAGGCCTTGCAGTCAGTGGTGGAATCAGTATTACTACTGGGCTCCTTTTTTTTTCCTTGTTCAAAATTTTGTTTTTAATTAAAAATTTTTTTTTTATTTTTTAACATCTTTATTGGAGTATAATTGCTTTACAATGGTGTGTTAGTTTCTGCTTTACAACAAAGTGAATCAGTTATACATATACATATATCCCCGTATCTCCTCCCTCTTGCGTCTCCCTCCCTCCCACCCTCCCTATCCCACCCCTCTAGGTGGTCACAAAGCACCGAGCTGATCTCCCTGTGCTATGCGGCTGCTTCCCACTAGCTATCTACCTTACGTTTGGTAGTGTATATATGTCCGTGCCACTCTCTCACTTTGTCACAGCTTACCCTTCCCCCTCCCCATATCCTCAAGTCCATTCTCTAGTAGGTCTGTGTCTTTATTCCCGTCTTGCCCCTGTACTGGGCTCCTTTTTCATGATGAAACCGTCCCTGAAAGTGTTCAACTCCCTTCAAGGACTGATGATGCAAAGCCAATGACCTCTTTAACGCTTCATCCTTGCACCCTGACTTCTGCTCAGCAGTCTGAAGCAGCCCAGAGGACCTGAACCAGACGACTCGTTGAGGAAGTAAGTAAACTATCCCTACCCACGACACGGCCCCCCTATACAGAAGTGAGAGTAACTTCAAAATTGGGTGGAAGGGCTTGCTGCAAAGGCCTTTGGCCTCTTCCTGCCCATGTTAAGCAACTCAGGCACACACTACTAGTGTCCTGGCAAGAAACTCTCTCACAAGAGCTGGAAGAAGACCAAAGAAGGCCAGAGCCTCCAAACAGAAGCTCAGTAGCAAAAGTGTTGGAGGGAGAGAAATGAGGCAATTACCCTGGGCTTACGGGCAGGTGACTCAGCACGCCTGCAAGAGAGGAGCTGTTGATTCTGGAGGAGCTGGGGTTCGTGCTACCATGGGGCTGGTGGAGAGGAAGAGGGAGGTTTACTCCTCAAGAAAAAGGGCATGGTCCGGAGTGCAAAAAAGGAAATGGCTTTCTCCGCCAAGGGATTTCTGGTTTCTCCATCCTTGCCTAGGGTTAAACCCTGTGAAAAAGAAAATACCCAGCAGGTGGCAGCACCAGATAACTGCAGTAAAACAAGGCTGTAAGGCAAAGCCTTCCTCTGGCATATGCTGCCCTGTGCCTTCCTCGGTGGGATTTCATTTAGCCATCCGTGAATAGCTCCCTACAAAGAAGAGAACATTGAGTTCATTTCTGTGTTTCCAGAACCTAGCACCGTGCCTGGCACATTCTGCGTGTATCTGTTGATTGAGTGGATCAAGTAATCAATTATTTCTTTTTCAATAAATAAAATTTTAAAATTCCCCTAAACTAGAAAAACATCGTCATTTGAAGTGGCCCTATTCCTTTCTTCTTATCCCATCACTACTACTGTCATGTTAATTACAAATTTAATTAGTTTTAGCAATAATAAGAATAAAGCCCCATACTAGATTAATTCTCTACTCACCCTTGGGCCAACCTACATCCTTATTCCCTACTTAATTAAATTTTCCCTGTCTCCAAGAGGGAGGAGAGATGGGGGTATATGTATGTGTAAACCTGATTCACTTTATTATAAAGCAGAAACTAACACACCATTGTAAAGCAATTATACTCCAATAAAGATGTTAAAAAATTTTTTTCCTGTCTCTTTCAGAGACTTTAAAAAAATCATGGGGTTTTAAAAAAAAACCCTGAGATTTATGAGGAAGGCAATAAACAATCATTCATTGATTAGTTGTAGTTTTTATAAGCTATTTTTGTTGTTTTGTTTTTGTATTTATTTTTGGCTGTGTTGGGTCTTTGTTGCTGTGCACGGACTTTCTCTAGTTGCAACAAACGGAGGCTACTCTTCATTGTGGCGTGCAGGCTTCTCATTGCCGTGGCTTCTATTGTTGCGGAGCACGGGCTCTAGGCACACGGGCTTCAGTTGTTGTGGCACACGGGCTCAGTAGTTGTGGCTTGCAGGCTCTAGAGTGCAGGCTGAGTAGTTGTGGCGCACGGGCTTAGTTGCTCCACGGCATGTGGGATCTTCCCGGACCAGGGCTTGAACCCGTGTCCCCTGCATTGGCAGGCAGGTTCTTAACCATTATGCCACCAGGGAAGTCCAGTTGAATTTTTTTTTTAACCAGCGACTTGTTTGTCAACTATACTTCCTTTAAGTTTTACTCTTAAAAAAACTTCTGGGGACTTCCCTGGGTGGTCCAGGGACAAGCCACACTGAATGATACTTGAATCAGAGCCATGTTCTCAGCTGAAGAAAAAAATACTAGAGCAGATCATGGGAGCCATCATTCAGCTGACTCATAAGAATGGGCCCAGAACCAAAAAATTTAGATAGCGTCATCTGGAAACAATGGCACCCTTGATTATCTCTCCCATCTTAGGAACTCCTATCCTCACCCTGTTCAACTTTGTTATACCCAGTCATTTTGCTATTGCTTTTACACCTTTGTTGTATTTTAAATGCAACTTTCCTGAACTCAAAGAGCCCATTTGAGTCCTTTCTATCCATAGGGTGAAGTTCTAAGTTATCATTACTCTCCCTAACTCTAGAGGAATATTGTATCCTAAAAACAATTATCTTAAGTAGTGATGGTTCCCAGTGTCAAGCTAATTCCTGTTCTCTTCCCATGCTGCATGCTTTCCCTAGGCAGTCTCATCCCCACCCATCATTTCTATACTGGTAACTCCTGATCTTTACCTGTAATTTAGGTTTGTCTCCTGAATTCCAAGTTCATACATACAGCTGATGACCTACTATAAATCTCTACCTAGACATACACATCATATCAAAGATCAAATTCAGGAGATTCTGGTTTAAGATGGTAGATTGAGCATATCCATTTATCTTTTTTTTTTTTTCCCAAAAACTACATTAAAATCATAGTAAAGAAATAAAAAAGATGTGGACACCCCCGACCCCATCCAACAAAGAGAATGGGAGAGAAGCAGAGGAGCAGAGATTCCAACAAAGTTCTGGAAGTCAGGAGATGGATGAAGAGGGGTAAGCGATGCTCAAAGAAGAGTGAGCTGCAGCCTAGGACACCTGAGAACGGGACCACAGCCAATGAAGTAGTCAATCTGCCTGGAATAAACCCAGAAACACCCTCAACTTGCAGACTCCAAACTCTACAGAAGGCAAGAGAAGGAGAAATGAGCAGAAAACAAACAAAAGTACTTCAGTAAATTCAGAAATATTAGGAATGATATTGCATCCATGAAACAAAGGCAGGATAAAAGATATGAGTGTCAGAACTTGACGTTTCTCCACCAACCTCCCACCTCAGTGAACGCCATCATTATCCACCCAATTTCCCAAAGCCAGAAAGTTGAAAGTGATCCTTTATTCTTCTCTTCTCCTTATGCCTCATTCCGTAAACTGAGGGTTGATCCTAATTGCCTAAATATCTCTCTTTCCCCACAACCATCGTCTTTAATAGACTTTTATTGTGTCTTCCCTGGATTCTCTCGGTAGCTTAATTACTGGTCTTTCTAACTCTGGTTTGAAGCCTTCTCAAATAAGTCCTTAGAATCTTGCAATCCCTAATCAGCCAGCGTCTAGCATACACTGCCCTTCCACCACTGAGTGCTCGATAATTATCTTGAGTAATATCTGACCACCTGTCCAGCCCCAGATTTTCACTACTTCATGCCCTGTTCGCTATATCCCATTCATAGCAACTTTTAGTTCTTCCTCAAGACGTGTCTCCTTTTCTTTTTTTAATTGATTTTTTATTGGAGTAGAGTTGCCTTACAATGTTGCGTTAGTTTCTGCTGTACAGCAAAGTGAATCAGCTCTATGTATACATATATCCCCTCTCTTTTGGATCTCCTTCCCTTTAGGTCACCACAGAGCACTGAGTAGAGTTCCCTGTGCTGTACAGTAGGTTCTCATTAGTTATCTATTTTATACATAGTAGTGTATATATGTCAATCCCAGTCTCCCAGTTCATCCCACCCTTCCTCCCCCCTCCCCCTCCCACTGGTATCCGTAAGGACATGTCTCCTTTTTAAAACATGTTCAGTTCTCCCCGCCTGGAACCCCTGTTCTCTTTGCTGGCATGGGAACTCCCTTCAGGCTCAGCTCAAGTGTTAACTTCCCCTAAGGAAGTTCCCTAACTTCCCTGGACTGATGTGGGGCTCCTGGTTCTTCTGTGTCCTCTGTGTGTACCATCTGCCTCCACTACAGCATTTTTATGTTAACTTGTAATTGTATGTTTCCTGTTTCCCCAGACCAGACAGTAGGCACTTTGGAGGCAGCAACCTATCCTTTTAGCTTTGTATTCCTTGCACATGTGTCCCATGAATGAATGATCATAATCACAGCAGACGGAAACTCAAGAAATCTTTCATATAGTCCCTGCCCTTGGGGTCAATGAGGTATTATAATTTTCATTTTATTAGAGATTAAGTGACTGATTTAAGGTTGCAAACCTGGAGCATAGGGGTTTGTATGTGTGATGGAGTAGAGGTGGGGAGAGGAGAGAGTGGTAGTCATAACTAAAATCCTGGTTTCCTACTTTTTTAAAAAAAATTTTATTGACGTATAGTTGATTTACAATGTTGTGTTTAATTTCTGCTATACATCAAAGTGACTCAGTTATACATATATATATTCTTTTTCATATTCTTTTCCATGATGGTTTATCACAGGATATTGAATATAGTTCCCTGTGCCATACAGTAGGACCTTGTTGTTTATCCATCCTATATATAATAGTTTGCATCTGCTAATCCCAAACTCCCAATCATTCCCTCCCCCAACACCTTGGTAACCACAAGTCCGTTCTATATATCTGTGAGTCTGTTTTTGTTTCGTAGATATGTTCATTTGTGTCGTATTTTAGATTCCACATACGTGATATCATATGGTATTTGTCTTTCTCTTTCTGACTTACTTTGCTTAATATGACAATCTCTAGGTCCATCCATGTTGCTGAAAACGGCCTTATTTCATTCATTTTATTGCATTGCATATATGTACCACATCTTCTTTATTCTTCATCTGTTGGTGGGCGTTCAGGTTGTCTTACCTTCTTATACAGTGATTCTTCCACCATGTTATGACACCTCTTACTAATCTGTTATCATTTACTAAAGAAACTCAACTGGAAAAAAAATATAAACAAAAAAAAACATTGCCCAAACTAAAGAGATTATTTTCTTTAAAATAATGATAATTATTATATGATATTTTTAAGCCTAGCCTTGTTTGATCCAGGAAGGTAATCACCCTTTGAAATCACACACTTATTCATTAGGCACTATGTCCCATATACAATTTTCTATTACAACCAACTAACAAGCAATGCTCCCACAGGTTCTCACGTTCAGTCCTTCCCCTAATTCTCTTATCGCAACGTCTGGCACATATGCCAAAGGTGGCAGATGGGCCAGATATTGTTGGCATGCTGGCCAGCCAAAGCCATTCTGGTCCCCACCTGAGCACACGCTCAAAAGCCCGCCACTACCTTACCCCGTTCTTGAGAGTTTGCAAGTTTTCTTCGCTTCAGGGAAAGACATGTCTTCTACTCTTTTCTGTCTCCCTTGGTGCCCTATCAAAGTGCAACGATCCTAATACCTACTCCAGAGAGAATTGTTGATTTGATGAAGAAGATAAAGAGGAATCTGCACACTCTCAGTGAGTTTTGGACACTTTCTTACACATTTCCCTCTCTTGGATATAGTTGTTTGGTAGCTCCTTCTCAGTCTACATTGTTTTATCCTTTTAGGCCTCCATTCAAATGATGGAAATTTCCTAGATTCTGTCCTCCATCCTCCTCTCTGGGTACTTCCTCCCTGAGCAATCTTCTCCATTAATTTCGTCATGATGTATATGCTAATGACTCCCAAATCTATAGCTTTTAAACCTACTTCTCCTAAGAACTGAAGACCCCAATTACTTAGGGACTCCCATGCAATGCCACACAGATGGCCTGATACGCCTTCAAAAGTAAGATGTCCAAAATAAAATTCATCACTTTACCCAAACCCATTTCTCCATCTCTTAAAGGCGTCACCATCCTCCCAAACATAGTGGCCCAGAACCCCAGTCACAACTGATATTCTTCTGTCCTCTTTACTGTGCCCCCGTTGGGAAGGCTGACATGGCACCACAGCTCACAAAGGGTTCCCCCATGGCCATGCCTGTGATACCTTCCCTTACCCCCAACCATGATTTTCTAGTGGGATGTGCCAAAAACAGGACCTCATATGTCAGATCCAGTGACTGGCTCAAGAGATGGATGTGTGACCGAGTTCATCCATCAGTGTCCATCTCCGGAAAAGTTCAAAGTGGCCCAGAGAGAGATCCCGTTCTTCTTCAGTCCCGTAGCTAGAAGAACCAGGTACAGTGGTGATCCTCAAGCATGGAAGTGCTCCTCACAGTAGAAGAGAATAAAGGCTGTCTTCAAAGAGAGGATACGGATGAAGAATGACAGCCGAGACCTTGACTCAGTTGTCCCTACCTGGCTCTATGGCTGTCCTTCCTAAAGATAGGTTAGTAATCAAATATTGAATTTTACAAATAAATTCCCCTTTTTTACTTTTTAGGTGAATCAAGTTGGGTTTTTGTCATTTACAAAATCCCAACTTAAATCTTTGCTTTTCACTCCGTGCTTCTCCTTCTCCTGAACACATAGGAAAGCATTTAACCAGTTGCCAAATCATGTGGGTTCCACCTCAAGTTTTTTAAAAATTTTATTTATTTATTTATTATTTTTGGCCGTGTTGGGTCTTTGTTTCTGTGTGAGGGCTTTCTCTAGTTGCGGTGAGTGGGGCCACTCTTCATCGCGGTGCGCAGGCCTCTCACTGTCGCGGTCTCTCTTGTTGCGGAGCACAGGCTCCAGACGCGCGGGCTCAGTAGTTGTGGCTCACGGGTCCAGTTGCTCCGCGGCATGTGGGATCTTCCCAGACCAGGGCTCGAACCAGTGTCCCCTGCATTGGCAGGCAGATTCTCAACCACTGCGCCACCAGGGAAGCCCCGGGTTCCACCTCTTAACCATCCTTGATGTGTATCCCGTTTCCTTCACCTAACTCAGGTCCTAGGTTACATAATGGTTTCCTTACTATACTCCCAGACTCCAGTCTAAACATCCTCCAATTGCTGTCAGAGAACTATCTAGAAAAAAGTTCTTCTCTTCCATAACCTTCAGTGGCTCCCTAGGACTCACAGAATAAAAACGAAACTGCTCAAACAGGCTCAAACACCCTATAATTTGTCACTTGCTTTCTTTTCTGCTTCATCTCTCCTAACATATCCTTGAACCAAACGTGACCACTCACCTACCGCTAAATGTTTTCTGAACTTTCCTGCCTCTTTTCTTGTCATTTTCTCTCCACTTATCACAGATACAAATCCTACCCATTCTTCAAATGTCACCTTCTTCATAAAACCTAAAACCTCTCACACAGCAGAAAACTACCTTTTCTTGGCTTCCACGGCGCTTTATACTTCTACCAAAGCACGTTTGCTTTGTGCTATAGTATTTTCATACATATTCTTTTCCTTTTTAGGCTATAAAGTTCTTTGAGGACAGGAATTCTTCTGTGTTAACCATTAGTGCTAAAGGGTTCCAAAAGGTGCCATTCCCAAATGTGCCTCTTTGGCATATGGATTATTTTGAGCTAAAGGCAATGGAAAATCAGCAGATACAGGAAAAGCCCTTTACTTCCTCCAACTGCCCAGAAATAGAGTACAATTTTCCCCTTTGGTAACAGAAATTTACCTTTATAAAGGAAATTTCCATTTGTAAAAGTGTCTTATACCAGGAAGAGAGTTACTCCCAGAGACAGCTCACCACCTGAGAGACTCTGATCTGCTCAACATGATAACCTGTGTTTACCAGGCATGTCCTCCCCTCCCCTTTCTACAACTTGCCTCCTCCATCCAGAAGCTCCAAACCCCTTTTCCTTTGTTTAGCCTAAGATGGTATATAAGCCTCAATCATCTGGCCACTTCCTTGAGCTTTCATTTCTGTGGAAACTCTTGTGCATACATACGTAATGAAATCTGGTTTTTGTGTTTCTCTTGTTAATCTATTTCTTATCAATTTGATTGGAGGAGTGGGTAGCCAGCAAACCTAGGAGGGTAGAGAAAAAAAGGTTTTCCTCCCTTGCATTACTCAACATAGTATTTTGTATTATGTACAAACACCTGTGATGCTCTAGATACGACATGTAGATGTGGCCAGAGGGATTGTTTCTCCTCTAATTATTTAAAATTTTAATTCAGTGTTGTAATTAATGCTTCCTATGGCATCTGTGAGACAATTACTATGAAAGTCTATATAATTACACCATTTTCTATTCTACCATTCTCATGGATGTTCTCTGCAAAAGAAGACCCAATTTAAAATAAACTTCAGGACTTCCCTGGTGGTACAGTGGATAAGAATCCACCTGCCAATGCAGGGGACACGGGTTCAATCCCTGGTCCGGGAAGATCCCACATGCCATGGAGCAATTAAGCCTGTGCGCCACAACTACTGAGCCCTCATGCTGCAACTACTGAAGCCCGCATGCCTAGAGCCTGTGCTCTGCAACAAGAGAAGCCACCGCAATGAGAAGCCCACGCACCATGATGAAGAGTAGCCCCCGCTCACCGCAACTAGAGAAAGCCTGCGCGCAGCAACAAAGACCCAATGCGACCAAAAATAAAAATTAAATTAAATCTTTAAATAAATAAATAAATAAATTCCATAAGGAAACTGAATGTCTGAGTCTATCCTATTATGAAAAAACAAAATTCACCTTCCTGTCTCCTTCCTCCCTCCCTCCCTCCTTCCTTCGTTCCTTTCTTTCTTTCTTTCTTTTCTTCTTCTTTCTTTCTAAGAGACAATCAAAATGCAAGCTATGGCTTGGGTGTAATTATAGGTGCCAAACCAAAGTCAGCTTTTATTTACAACTCCTTCACCAAGTAAGCACTCCATCTCCCCCTCTGATGTACGCAGACTGCACCCAAACCAGTCTGAGTCGTGTTATTTGTATGCCATTAAAATGGGGCATCTGATAGCATCTGCTCCCTTTCTCTGGTTCAAATCATGAATGGGGCTCCTCTCCCTTTCCTAAGTCACCAGGTTTTGAATATTTACAATCTGTGATAGTACAAAGAAATGGATTTTGAACTCTAAACAGTCCATAGTTGAAGTAGTGAAGCCACAAGGGAAGAAAAACCAGAGTGGACCCATAATAATAATGAATTTTCTGTGAGTGGGAATGAGCTATGAGAGGTGTCAGGGAAGAAGAATGGTGATGAATGACTAAAGGCAAAGGAAGTTTACAAAGAAAGCGAAACGTGCTTATGGATGAACAGGAAGGGAAGAGGACCGTGCCGTTCACTTATTAGGTACTCAACAGCCATTTATAGCAGGATCTGCACGGGGCTTAAAAAGAGGGCTTGCTTTCTTCACGTTGAGAAGAAATAAGAAAATTATTCTTTTGAAAAGGCCATGGTAATTTTAAAACTATGGAGTGACATTTTTAAATGGTTTGACCGGAACTTGGCTAAGCCCCTACCTGCATGCAATTCTGTATAATCTAAGTTTTACAGTCTTTGTTTCTGGGTGTTTAGAGCCTGAATCTTGACCTACGTTTTTGCAGATGAGCTGTATTGAGAACGTTGGTTTTCAGAATCCCTAATCCTGGTTTTTCAACCAGGCAGAGCCAATCAGCCATGCCTAGTTTTGCTGGGTTAGCACAGTTAGTAAAAACCGAAGCAAACCTGATTAGCTCGACTGGGAGTCCTGAGCCTGGTTTGCTGAGGAGAGTAGGCAGATGTTGCTGATACAGAGTCGAAGACCCAACACAGAATCCAACACAGGATCAAAGAACTGAGACACTGGAGTGAAAATTGCATCTGATTTGTGGTCAAGATAACAGGAGTCCGAATCTCCATTCTCTAGTGTGGACTTTGAGCAAATCACTCAGTCTCTCTATGATTCAGTTTCCTGTGACCTTGAACAAAACACCATTTCTCAGGGTCAGCTTCCTGTGAAAAATCAGAATATAAAGTTGTTGTGAGGATTAAATGAGATCAAGTATGTGAAAGTATTTTACGGTCTGCAAAGTGCTATATAAATGTAAGGTATCATGAATTTTAGGCTATGGTCTTGAAAACATGATTAAGCAATGGTTTCTATTAGTTTCTGAAAGCAGGTGAGTCATGTACAGCATATGTGTGGATAGGATGAGCCATTCACTAACTCAACACTAATTCAAATGTTTATTCATGGCATACTAGGTGCCAAGAGTGTTTTAAGTGCTGGAGATACACTGTGAAAAGAACAGGTAAAAAGTCCTGTCCTCACAAGCAGGATAGATGATAAGCAAACTAGTGAAAACAAAGGAGGGCTGCAAAAATTCCCTTGTGTAAAATTTGGGATCCCATTATTGTGACATTAATGTAGAATAATACTTTTCAGTTGATAATATAAAGATAATGAAACAAACTGTATACACAGTCGATAGACAATGAACTGAGAAAAACCCCAATTATAAGGAGGAGGTCCCTTCCAAACTCCTCCCACCTCCACTCTGCCCCTGCACACAAGAACTTTAGCTGGTTAAGAACTGAGAACAGAGTCTGGGAGCCAAGTGCTTTATAGCTGGGGTTAATATACATAGTATGATAGGGTGTGTCTTAGAGAAAAGTAACACAGGGAAGGGAAATAGCGAGGGCCATGGTTGGTGGGGAGAGAGGATGGTCGGGAAGACTCACTGAGAAGGTAGCATCTGAGCAAAGGCCTGCAGTGGGGGAGGGAGCCATCCATGTGGAGATCTGGGGGAATCACATGCTCATCAGATGGAACAATGAATGGAAGATCCTGAGTTGGGAGCAGGCCTGGTATGCTTGAGAGATAGCAAGGTGGTCAGTGAGGTCGTAGTGGAGTGAATGGGGGGAGGGGAAGAGTGAGTAAAAGGGCGGATCAGAGGGAAGTGGGCCACATATTGGGGGCTGTGAAAGACACTGGATTTTACTTTGTGTGGAACGATAAGCCACTGAAAGATGCTGAGCAGAAGAGTAACATGATCTGAATGTTCTAACAGGATCACCCAGGCCACTGTAATGAGAATAGATTACAGGGAAACAAAGGCAGGAGCAGAGGGACCAGTGGAAAACGACTGAAATAATCAAGAGGAGAGATACAGTGACTTGGATCGGGGGGAACCAGTGTTGGTCAGAAGTGGCTGAACTTGGAATACGTTTTGAATGTAAGGCCAACAGGATTTGCTGACAAATTGGAAGTGGCGTAAGAGGAAGACAAGCGTACAGAAAGGCTCTAAAGGTTTTAAAGGTTTCAGCCAGGACAGCTGGAAGGGCCAACTGACTTTTACTGCGACGAGGGTGAGTAGGGGTGAGTGGTGTTGGTTTGAGAAGTCAAGGATCATTTTTCTGCTTCTCTTCTGATTCTGTTAAGTGAGGGAGTTAGGATTTAACAAGTAAAGATGGAGAAAGAAAACAGCCAATTAAAATGAAAATGGCATTCCAAGAGTAAATTGAAGCTATAGGTGCAAAAATAGGAGGGTAGGTGATGGGCCCACCTAGCAAGCTTGCTAGAAGGAGACAAAGGGGATGAATGGTGAGGAGTTGGGAGGAGTCAAGGAGTTGCAGTAGCACAAGAGGAAGACTTGCGTTTTGCTGTTGTAAGTTTCCATCACTGGGGCCACAGGAGGGAGTGGCAGGTGAAAACTGGGTGGTGGACAATAACATTTTGTTAAGTCATAGGATGTGTGATTGAAGAGCAGGCAAGAACTTCAGCAAAGACAGTCTAGGTAGAAAGAGAACATTAAATCCGTGGTCTAGGGATGGGGGAGGAATTGACTTCATATCTTGAGAAAAAGGGCTGGATTTATCACGCACATGCCATGAAAAGCAATATATTTTTTAGTTGTTTTTTGCTCACTGCCCCATCCAGTCTATTTGTTGAGTTCTGTAGGTACTGTTTGCAAAGCGTTTCCTGGCTCTGTCCACTTCTACTGGTTTCCACTGCTAATACTCTGTTCTCTTGAATAGATTACTAAAATCTCTCCGCATTACCATTTCAACAGCATCCTAAATGTTTCTCCACCTTTATCTCTGTCTCTGTCTAATCTATTTCCCACATAGGTACAAGAGGGAACTTAATACTAGAATGTCAATCAGACCATGATAGTCTCCTTAAAATTCCCCAGTGACACCCCGTTGCACTTAGAATAAATTATAAAAATAAAGCTAGCACATCTGTGACACATACTGGCCCTCCACTAAGAGCATTACATATAGTAATTTGCTTTATATTCTACCCTATGAGGCAGGTACTATTATTATAATTTATATTTATCAAATGAGGAAACTGAGGCACTGAGAGGTAATTTTTTCAAAAGGCCTTTATGTTTTCCCAGAAAGCAGAGGCTGCAGTAAATGCATATGTACCATGACTTAATTAGGGAGGGCAATCTCAGGAAGTAGGAGTGAGTCAGGTCAGGAGGGATAGTCAGTACAAAGTGACGGGGCCACTGCGTGCTATCAAGTCCAACTGATGGCTTGATCTTGCCTAACCAACTCTGAGAAGCTGTATGAATAAATGTGTGTCTGGACTCCAACCCGGTGGAAGCGGGGAAGAACATGTTCTCGGGCACCTCTATCTCTTTGGTCAGAGGTTTACAATATGGAGCATTAATTAGCTCAGTTGCACTCATGCCCACAAGCTAGTCTTAGCACCAGCAGGAAAGCACCTGGTCCCAAGATGACTGGTGCCTGGTGAGGGCAGAGGAAAGATGCTATCAGGTTGGTCTACCTGGAGTCTGTCATGGCCCAGGCAGAGCTGCCTGCCACTTGGGTGGCTAGAGCAAAACAAGTACTTGACGGGTACCAGAATATTGCACCCCAAAATACACCTCTTTGGCAAAGGAAATTTCCACGTGCAAAGGAAATTTTCATTTGTAAAGGCGTCTCTTATCAGGAAGAGAGTTACTTCCAGGGAAAACTCATCTACATAACAAGACAACCCTTATTTACCAGATATTTCTTCCCCTCAGCTTCCCAGCACTTGTCTCCCCTGCCCAGAAGCCTCACACCCCTTTTCCTTTGCTTAGCCAAAGATGGTATAAAAGCCTCAGTCAGGGCTTCCCTGGTGGTGCAGTGGTTGAGAGTCCGCCTGCTGATGCAGGGGACACGGGTTCGTGCCCCGGTCCGGGAAGATCCTACATGCCTCGGAGCGGCTGGGCCCGTGAGCCAGGCCGCTGAGCCTGCGCGTCCGGAGCCTGTGCTCCGCAACGGAGGAGGCCACAACAGTAAGAGGCCCGTGTACCGCAAAAAAAAAAAAAAAAGAGCCTCAGTCATAGGGCCCTCTCCTTGAGTTTTCATTTCTTTTTGAACTCTCCTGCATATGTATGTATGTATTTAAATCTGTTTTTTTTTTCCTTGCTAATCTATTTCTTATCAGTTTGATTCAGAGGTCCACCCGTGAACCTAGGAGAATAGAAGGAAGAACGCTTTTCCTCCTCTACAGTTTTCCTCCCTCTACCACAGAGGGATGGCTGGGAAACCCCACTTGCACAGAGGCTGAAGCTGAGGTCTGGGCCCTCTGATAAAGCTGGCAAAAGGTAAAATTTCTTACCAAAGTTACCCTCCCTGATTTCTGTCTGCACGGTCTAATTGAATGAGGGTGGTAAAGTGTCTTTGTTTTCCCTTTCCAAATCTAGAAGAAAAGCAGTTGTAAGAATTAGTTCTTTGGATTATGACTCTTATAAATTTGGTTTGGAGTACTCATTGTTTAATTGATCCTTAGCCTCCCAGGAAAAGTCATTGTTTTCCTCTGTTTCTGTCTTTTGCATTGTTTGTCACGAGGAGGAAAATCATATAAGATTGTCTTTCCATTTCGCTTTGGGTCTTGAGAGCTTGGCTTGCAACCAGTGAGAGGATACTCTTCTTGGTCTCAACAGCTTGTGGGGAGGGGGTGTGTAGGTTGTCAGATATGCATCTGGTGGCACCTGTCAGGCTAGGAAACCCGACACACAAAAGCACATAAGTAACATTGTCCATCTGACCATACCAGCTCTCATGGGAGTTTGTATCAATGAGAGGTCTCAGTCCATAATTTCATTTCCTTGTCATTCAGGGAGAAGTCTCATCCCAGTATAGCCTATTCAGTGGGACAGGTTAGCAGGTCTATGACTGAAGGTGTCACCCTTTTGTGGAGGACCAGAGTTTCCTTACTGCTTGTGACAGTGAAGGTCTTTGATTTCTTAAGCTGTCTTTGGGAGTAACTCTTGATCCTGGGGCAGAGGGAAGGGGGGTTGTCTCTGCATCTTTTTCAGCCTCTTTGGGGATGCTTCTTGTGTTCATGTTTAAGTCATAAAAAGGATTACTGGTTTCGAGTCACACTGGAATAGGGATACCTTTGGAAATTTGGACTTTATATCTAAAAGGATTTTCTTAATTGAAATACAATGGACATATAACACTGTATTATTTTTTGTTGTAAAGCATAGTAATTTGATATATGTATGTAAGGCAAAGTGATTACAACAAGAAGTTTAGTTAAAATCCATTACCACACATAGAATTTTTTTTTCTTGTGATGAGAACTTTTAAGATCTATTCTTTTAGCAAGTTTCAAATATGCAATAAAGTATTGTTAACTATAGTCCCCATGCTGTACCTTACATCCCAGGACTTATGTATCTTATAACTGGAAGTCTGTACCTTTTAACCACCTACACCCATTTTACCCACCCCTCCCACCTCCCACCTCTGGCAACCACCAATCTGTTCTGTGTATCTATGAGGTCTTTTAAATATTTATAATTTTTTTTTAAGATTTCCCATTTCAGTAAAATTATACAATATTTTAGTTGGCTACAAGTCAGAAAGTCTCAGTACAGTAGGTAACCTTAACTTGTTATACCTGGCAGAAACACAATTTGGATCCAAATATTTTATATAAACTAGTAAGTTTTATATTATTTGTATCTAATTCACAGGTAACATTTTTAAACGAATGCTATGTGATTTCTATTTGTGACTGTCTGAATGTTTATGTCTACGTATGTATGTTTTGTATATGTGATATTTTTCTACCTCTGGAAGGTATTGCCAAAATTCATAAAAGAGCTCTGCTTTAATTGGTTTAGAAAGAAATAAACACTTATATAAGTTATGTATTCCTAAAACTGTCAGAAAAATAGAAACTAACCCAAATTAGTTTTTTTATTTTTAAGTCCATGTGATCTCAGATAATGCTTGGTAAATGAAACTAGTTTAATATTTTTGGTTAAAAAAAAATAGGTATGTCCTGAAAGTTGTTGGCATTAAATGTAATGCAGACATACAATTTTATTCTACCTGGGTTTACTGTTCAAATGAGATTATGTTATCTCTACTTGTTGTTATGTTATCTCTAGTTGTTTAAAATTATAAAATTACAGGTTTATTATAAGGCACATGGTGACACGTTGGTTTCTTTACTTCTGTGACTTTTAATATTTTCCCAGCATGCATGTTACAAAATTTGTTAACAAGAAAACAGCTTTAGATGATGGCTAGTTTTGTTTAATGTCTCATGAAATTTTCATGAACAATTAAAGCATAACTGTTAAGAATATGTGGGTTAAATGGAAGTAGGTAACAGTTTATACATGAACCTTTCTGCTTAAGAATAGTTTCCAAAATCTTTTGGGTATCTTAAAACTTTAAAGCTATACTAAGTTAAGTTAAATGATGGACATTCTTTGAATATCTAGATCATCTCCAAATAAGATAAAATACCAAAACATTAATTGCTAAATATAAGTTTAATTATATCTACTTTGGTCTCTTATTACAGACAGACTAAAGATATTCAGTTCTGTTAATAAACATATTATTTTATCATATTGAAAAATTTTACTGTGAAGAAAAGATGCCTCTAAAGATTATAAAATTGGTATAGTCATAAATTTTCTAATTTACTACAGAATGCTGATATATATAACACAGTTCACAATTGCTTACTTCCTTGTTTTCACTGGAAATTAAGGTTACCAAGGGTTAAGAATTCTAATCAACATATTTAAATTAGCTATTAGGAATAATAAAAATGAAGGAAAAAATTGTCTGCAAAGTATGCAAGAAAAGTAAGGCAGGATGTGAGAGATGAAGGATGCTTTTTTGTTAGGAAAAAGGAGAGTAATTTTGTCGTAAAGTAGTTTAAGGTTATTTAAAAGTTGTTTCAGATGAGGAAGAGGAAAATAAAGGACAAAAACCTAGATAGATATAGGGAGTTGTAAAAGGAAAGAGAGAGAAAACCTTTTCTCCTGTGGTCAAGCTGGCTAAATGAAACGTATTCATCATTAGGTTTTAAAATGAATTTTGATATAAATAGTGCACTGATACAGAACTGGAGTTTGGATTAATGGTCTGTTCTTAATATGAAATGGTAAACAGTTTTTTTTTACCTGTTGAGTAATCTGCCTAGAAAACAAAGATTCCGTGTCTTAGAATAATTTTCTGTGCTTTGTGTTGTCTTTATTATGTTTTTGATTACTTAAGAAAACAAACTCTTAATATTGAAAGTGCTAAGTTTTTTTTTTTTATAGTCATGTGATCTTCTGTATTTGCCTTTGAAATCTTTTATTGTCACTTTGGTTAAATAGATAACCAAGTATTGTTTCATAGTGATCTGTGATCCTATTTAATCAGGTGTTCAAACCTTTTGATATTTTTGACAAATTTCCCCAAATAAAATTCTAAATGGAATCTTCTTTTACCTCAAGATAACTTTGAGATTCCCAGAGGGCCCTTGAAAAATCTCACACAATTTCTTCTCTCACTTGGTAAAATAGAGATGTTACACTACTTAGGTTTATTGGAAATGTTAAATTACGTGGGAAACATTGTCAGATGAGAAGGGATTCTGAACCTTCCTTAGGTTATATTTGTATGGATACATGATTTTCATATAAATGTTTCAGAAATTGTATAAAGTTCCTAGAAATTTGTCAGTATCTTTGCTATCCATAATTTGTCCTTGTTTAATGTTATCAGTCATAATTCCAGTCATTATAAAATGTTGTATGTCGTAGAAATAACCAAATTTGTCAAGTGTGCCATAATGAACTTTCATCAGATTTTTAACCAGGGCCATTTTGAAGTCTGTCATTCCCACACAGTTAATATTTTACACTATTCTTCCTGAAATGTTGTAGCAATCAACTACAGGGGAAAATGCTTCACATCAAGGAGATTCACAGAAAAGACTCTGACAAGTACTCTGGAGTACAGGTTTCTGATAACATAAAAATCATGCCACTGGGCTGGGTAAAAATTCCAAAAACTCAAATGGAGAATGTATGATCAGGCCACTCAAGATGGCTGTTCTCTTGCTCTCTGTACGTCCCCTGCCCGACCAGTGCCTGCTTCACCTACACCCTACAAACATAAATGACCTTCCTACAGACTTGTCCCAGGCCCCAGCTAGGATTGTCCTTATCAAAGGGGCAGTGAGGGGCGTGCCCCTCGGCTGGTAACTAATGAGCCAACCTGAAGTCAGTTCCTCCTATAAGTGGCAATCTCTCCTTCCCCGCCAGGAGCGAAGATTGCTGCCGTGTCCTGCCCGCCTTCCACCACACACGGTAGGGTGTCGCCCCAGGACCTTGCTTCAGACGTGTTAGCTCCCCCATCCATTCAACCATTGATGTCTCTGTCACTGATGCTGGGCTCTTTCTTCGGTCTTTTATTTATTTATTTATTCATTTTTTTATTTTATATATTTTTTTGGCTGCGTTGGGTCTTCGTTGCTGCGCATAGGCTTTCTCTAGGTGAGCGGGGGCTACTCTTCGTTGCGGTGCCTGGGCTTCTCATTGCGGTGGCTTCTCTTGTTGTGGAGCACAAGCTCTAGGCACGCGGGCTTCAGTAGTTGTGGCACTTGGGCTCAGTTCTTGTGGCTCACGGGCTCTAGAGTGCAGGCTCAGTAGTTGTGGCGCACGGGCTTAGTTGCTCCACAACATGAGGGATCTTCCCGAACCAGGGCTCAAACCCACGTCCGCTGAATTGGCAGGCAGATTCTTAACCACTGCGCCACCAGGGAAGTCCTCTTTCTTTGGTCTTAAAGCTGGGCGAGTGCAGTTCTTGTAGGCCTGTGGGGTGCAGTCCAACAAAGAACCTGATGAATTTATAAAATTGCTAACCCTAAATCAAGCAAAACAAGAATTAATTTCCTGGGACTGAATGAACTGATAAGGATGATTATAATTTTTCTGGCCTTTTTGTTTGAAACATCACTGGTTCTTTAATGTTTCGTTTTTCAGAGTTAGGGAATCCTTTTTCTCTTTTAAGCTATCTATAACTTACAGACATATATTAAAGTATACTTTTGTGAATAAAGATGAAATATTTACTTTTTCTCCCTACCTGATCCCTCTAGAATTTGGAAGCTTTTATTGAATATTCTTGTTTTCATGGTAATATAATTATTTGCATATGTTCAATAAGAATCTGTTGTCCTGGGAATTCCCTGGCTGTCCAGTGGTTAGGACTCTGTGCTTCCACTGCAGGGGGCACAGATTTGATCCCTGATTGGGGAACTAAGATCCCACATGCCAAGGGGCAAAAAAAAAAAAAAAAAAAAGACTCTGTTGTCCTTGTTTAACAGGACACAGTTTGAAATATTGGTTATATTACCAAGGCTTTGACTGGAATGGCATATTTGAGAACTAAGGTTCACTGTATAGAGCCAATGGTTCTAAAGCCCTCTTGGAATACCCATCTGATACCTGCCTTACAGGCTTCCTGGTCTTACAGCTAAGAAACATTGCTTCCTGGAAGGCCCAGGAGCCTTAAAATACATTGGGAACCCTGAGAAAGGAGGAATTCACCCAAATCTACAGGTACTGCAGATGAAGACTGATGGTAAATTCTTGGCTTGGCTTCCTATCCTCAAGAGGCTTTTAAAAATCTAATCTGAGTTCCCTTATTTAAAATTCCAGCAAAGCAGACTTAAAAGAGCCTCAATGGTCAGTTACTTATTCTTGCTGCACTTATGTAAATAATCAGGCCAAGTTCAATGAGACTCGATTTTTTTGCAAATTAGTCTTACTTTGATTACCTTTGATAGAAATTGGAGTGATTAGAGAGGGAGATGTTCTGTTTCAGTGAAAAAATACAGCACATCCTTGTGGGTTGTTTTGTACATTTTGTCAGTAATTAACATTTCTAGTTTTTCTCTCACCTTTCTGACTTGGCACCACTGAGAACTAAAACTTGACTGCCCTGTTCTCATTAGGACTATCTAAAAGGGCTCTACAAACTAATGCCAGATGCTTCCATGCTTTGCTCTGAAGAATAACCATGACTGTGACACTGATATACATGCCATCACCAAAGACATTCAAACTGAAAATCAGGAAATTGGAAGTTAGATTGTCACAGCCATCCTCTCTCCACCATCTAAATATGCTTTGAGTCCAACATCTAGAAACCTTTTTGACTGACTTTTCCTCTGGTCCTCAAAACTGGGTTTATAATTTGCTCCACCCATGAACCTTTGGGTTTTTGTTTGTTTTGTTTTGTTTTAACAGAAATGCCTTTTCCCGGGGTGGGGGAAGAATTTTTAAAGGGCAGAATGAAGGGTACCAAAATGTGCCTCTTTGGCATATGAATTCTTTTGAGCTAAAGGCAATTGAGAATCAGCAGTTGCAGGAAAAGCTCTTTACCTCCCCCTAACTGCCTAAAAATAGAGTAAAATTTCCCCTTTTGTGCAGGAAATTTACATTTAAAAAGGCAATTCCTACTTATGTCTCTTACCAGAGAAAGAGCTACACCAGAGACAACTCTTATCATCCAAGAGACTTATCTGCATAGCGAGACAACCCTTATTTACCTATGGCTCCTCCCTCCCCTTTCCTTAACACGCCTTCTCCACCCAGAAGCCCAGACTCTTGTCTTTTGTTTAGCTGAAGATGGGTATATAAGCCTCAATCTGGCTGTCTCCTTGAGTTTTCTTTTCCTTGTAAATCTCTATGTCTGTGTATATAACCATATCTGTTTGTTTGGTTTTTTTTTCCTTCTCTCTTTCTAAACTGTTTCTTATTAGTTTAATTGGAGAGCCCAGCCAGTGAACCTAGGAAGGTAGAGGGGGAAAAAAGGGTTTTCCCCTCATAGCCAAAGACCCTGGAGATGAGTGAGGCCAGGGTATCTGAAGTAGTTCACAGGAAGTGGCTGATATATACAGATAGTAAGTGATAAACATGGGATTCAAGCTCTGGCAGCCTGGCCTCAAAATCCATCCATTTCATTGAGCTTGAAGTAATCTTATTAAACTCTTTGGTAACTTCTTTTTTGTCAGTCTCTCCAGTAAGCCTCTTGAGGAAAGGGCAGTGTCTATCTTACCCACCATTATATCCTCAACATGGAACACAGTGCCTGACCCAAGGAGATGCTCAGTAAATATTGTAGAATGAATGAATGAAGGGTCCCTACATGAGAAATGGATTTTAAGGGGCTATTGTCCATGTCATTATTCAAAGTAAAAACACTATTTGAGTTACTAAATGGACAAATGAGAAGTACTGATAAGTGAAGGTAATAGACAAGAAGGAAATGAGATGGATGATGTAGCTTGCTCAAATTGTTTTCCAGCTCTAGGAGTCTTTGAATTATGGAGAACATCATTAAGGAAGCAGGAAGGAAGCAAAATCAGGAATTCCTTAGGAAGTTCAAGAAAGGAAATGTAGAGAATCTGGTACATTGTATGACATAGAAGAAGTTATGTAAAGAAGATTTTTGAAACAGTGAACCTATAAATGGGTTACAAAAATCCAGGAATCCTACACAATTTTACACAAAAACACATTTCTCTATATTCAAGCGCAAATTTCCAGGCAATGGTTTCTCTCATATTTGGAAATGAATCCGTAACCTCCACGTGGTTAGGAAACACTAATTGATTACAACAAGTATAGATAATCTAGACACACTTCCTGTTTTTCAAATGAAGAAATCAAGGCCCCCAAATGTTATGGGACCTGGTGAAGTTCAAACAATCAGTTAGGTGACAAAAAGGAGTGGGACTCGGGTCTCTCAATTCCCTACCCTGTATTCTTTGCTGTGCCTCAATGCCTCCCTGAAATTAAGTCAAATACTGTGCAAAGAAAAAAGAAAAGTTTAATTTCTTGGAAAAAGGAAGAGGAAATCCATAAAGACTGATCGCAAAGGTAAAAGCAATAGAACGATAAGGCTGGAGGAGTCCCGAGGTGCACCTAATATTTCCCTGATTTCAGGAGAAACACCTCTAAATATTCTGGAACGTTTGTTTTTCAAGATGGTTAAGGAGGGCTTCCCTGGTGGCACAGTGGTTGGGCGTCCGCCTGCCGATGCAGGGGACGCGGGTTCGTGCCCCGGTCCGGGAGGGTCCCACATGCCGCGGAGCGGCTGGGCCCGTGAGCCATGGACGCTGAGCCTGCGCGTCCGGAGCCTGTGCTCCGCAGCGGGAGAGGCCGCAGCGGTGAGGGGCCCGCATACTGCAAAAAAAAAAAAAAAAAAAAGATGATTAAGGACTGTGAAAGAAAGTACCAAAAGAATCATTCGGCCATTCAGCTGAAAAACAAAAAGGACTAGATTATTCAAAACATAAGTATGAATATGTATCAAAGTCGTCCACAAAAAAAATTTTTAAGAATAATAAAGGCACAAACTGACAATCTGTCAAAGTCGAGTGCTCAATGTATGATGCAAAGTAAAAGAGCAACATGATGTGTTTTCTCATAAATACTAAGATAAGGAAGCATTATGACATTTGATCATTTCACAATGTGGTCTCAAGGATAAATCAAGTAAATGAAATCCATGCTCTCCAGTCCTTATGTTAGGCAATTAATCAACTTTTGTTCAAAGAACACCTGACTGTTAGGAGACCTGAGTTCAGATTTTGCATTTGCTACTGATTCTTGGACTTGGGCCAGTCACCTTCTATGGTTCTCAATTTTTTTGAACTTCAGAGTGGAAAAAAAAGTTGATGTTGGGCAGTGTTTTTCAAACTTTTTTGACGGTTTTTTATTTTTAAAATTTAATCTTTTTTGATTACCACCCATAGTAAGACATATTTTATACTATCTATATGAATAAACATGTATGTCTATAAGTGAAACAAAAGTTTCATAAAACAGTATTGACCCTTAGTATATTCAAGGCACTCTGATATTTTCTTTTCTGTTAGATTAGGTCCTGTTTCTTTTTTTTGTTTTTGTTTTTTTGCGGTACGCGGGCCTCTCACCATTGTGGCCTCACCCGTTGCGGAGCACAGGCTCCGGACGCGCAGGCTCAGCGTCCATGGCTCACGGGCCCAGCCGCTCCGTGGAATGTGGGATCTTCCCGGACCGGGGCACGAACCCGTGTCCCCTGCGTCGGCAGGCGGACTCTCAACCACTGCGTCACCAGGGAAGCCCATTGTTTCTTTTTTTTTTTTGAATGCAGGTTATGACCCATTAAATTGATTTCATGACCTACACATGGGTCACAACCTACAGTTTAAAAAACATTATAGTCACCAGAAGCTTTCAAATTCTAGTAATAAACTCTCTACAAGAACCACAAGTCAATAGTAAAATCAATTTCCTTGAATTTCTGTTTCCCCGCCCCACCACCACATTGAAAGTGATGATGGTTAGTGATAAAGAATTATAGGTAGCAAAGGGAAAGCAGGAGATCTGAGCATGCATGAAAGGAAATTCAACCAGTAAGTAATTTAGCGTCGACCACAGAGAAAAAGAAGACATTTACAACTAAATTGGGAAGTTTTCACTGATATTTTTTAAAGACGTCCCATGAACTGTTTAAGTTTTAAGAGCTTCTTAAGAGAATGTTTGAGAGAAGGAGGAGGCTGAAGGGGTAGGAAGAAGGAGAGAAAAGAGGAAGAAGAAGAAGGAAAGAAGAAAAAGGGGTAAATGTTCTGGTGTTGGTTGATAGTCCCAACCCCTCTGACCTTCACAGATGCTAGGCTCAGCTCTTGAGAGAAACACTCTCTATACATGTGAAAGAGGATCTTCTGAGCCCTCTCAGTGACCCCCACTGCTAGAGCACTCCTTTTATTTATTTATTTATTTATATTTTTTAACATCTTTATTGGAGTATAATTGCTTTACAGTGTTGTGTTAGTTTCTGCTTTGTAACAAAGTGAATCAGCTATACGTATACATATATCCCAGTATCTCCTCCCTCTTGCGTCTCCCTCCCACCCTCCGTATCCCACCCCTCTAGGTGGTCACAAAGCACCGAGCTGATCTCCCTGTGCTATGCGGTAGAGCACTCCTTCTAAATTACAATTCTGATCATTGTATGTCTGTCTAATATTCTTCAGGGGCTCAGCTTCTCCAGGCTAACATGTACCCTTCAGCATGGCACACAAGCCATTCATAATCTGATCACATCTTCCCCCCCCTTTCCCAATACCATCCACACCCCCAAGGCACACACACCATCACCAGTTATATCAAGTTCTTGGAGTTCCCCAGTGTCCCTTCTCATGCCTCTAAATTTTTTTTCAGCTCTTTTCTCTTTCTAAAATAGTCTTCCCTCTGCTCACCTCTCCTTGTCCTTCAAGTCTCAACTCACGTATCCTCTCTCTGTCATTGCCCACCTGGTCTGTTCTCTAACACTGTGCTTACCCCAATCACAGGTGCCAACACCGTGTATTGCAATACATGTTTATCTTCCCTCCTAGACCATGATGTCCTTGAGAGCAGGGGTCATGTCCATCCTATTCATGGGGCAACAGTGCCCAGCACATAGTACAAATTCCATAAATATTTGTTAATGAGTATGAATATTGAAGGACTTTTGTATATTCCACCTTTTCCAGATGCTGAGAATAACTGAAAGTTCTGAAATTCAGTGAGGATACTTGCCGTTCAAGGGTAATCAGATTAAGTAGATAATCCTCCAGTCCCCGCAAAAAAACTTTAGCTAAATCTTCACATAACAAGTAAAGTATGAGTGTTCTCTGGTTAAAAAAGATGATAATGATTAAGCAGAATGGGAACACAAGCCCTTGGTGGCAAATCAAGAGAATGGTATCCTAAAATGGCCCCTCCAAAAAAGCTTGGAATTAAAAAAGTGGAAAGAATTCAAAACCATAGTGGAGAGTTACCAGATTTTAGAAAATTTAGCATTTCAACAATATCTCCTTTATTAGTGGAAAATAGAGATAAATTTGGCTACTGGCAAAAATCATATGTGTGAAAGAAAGCAAAGCACCTCTAAAACTCTTAGCTATATTCCTACTCCGATTGTTAAAAGACTAGGGTTTTACTAAGACGATAAATCCTTGGTGTGAGAAACAAGTAACATGGGATCAGGATAATTCATTTTTAAATATGGTAAATAAAACGAGAGGGTCAATTAAATCTAACAAGGGAAAACAAGAGGAGCAAAGATAATGAATGTTAGCCCAAGGAGGGAATAAAATAAAATATCTGATATTAGAAAATGAACAGAGGTGAGCCCAATGAAACCCCAAAATAAGGAAAATAAGACAGATCATGATTCTAGAGCTGCCAGGCAGACCCTTCTGGAATTAAAGTCATTTTAGATTTGGTGTTTTTACAGGAAACACAAGTGGACAGCTAGGAAGTAAAAAACATGCTTCCATTAAATTGTTGATAAAAAGCAGGTGAGGGAATATAAAGACCTAGGGGCATGGTTTAAATCTCCTTGCCTCTATGACACACAGGATATCTCAATTAGATGATTTCTTTTCATTTCCTAAAGAAAAAAGGAACTGAATAAAGTAAATGCATTTATTGTTCATCAGAAAAAATAAAGAAGTCTGATGCCAAAAGTACTTCTCAGTGATTAAAATTCTGATCCTTGGGGAACTCTGGAAAAAAAGTCTATGAACACATGAAAAAATATAACCAGTAAAATTACATGAATTCTTGAGGATAATTCAAGATACTGATATGATTACATTTTCATTTTTGTTGGGATTTCATCCCAACAAATGGTTGTCTATTAATAGTAAAACTGTAATTTTTAGAATTTTTTGACCTATTTACAGTATCAAAATCTTCTACAATGAAAATGTACTATTATTGTTAAGAAGAAAAATCCCCTGCCTTCCAAAAATTCTGAGTAGACTAACATCTAAAAATTTGGTTTATTTGATCTGTTGTGGTAGAAATATGAAAATTTTGATCCCATCAACTCAAATCATTACTAAGATGATCTCTAGGATACTATTCAGAAGAGCATCAAATCTAGACCCTTAGAAGTAGAACTTGGAGGACACAGTTGTTGTAGTAGCAGTGGCTTTTATAACCCTTCCTTCTTGGCAGAGGTGAATTTTTATTGTTGCTACTTGACAATAAGTAATCAAGTATGGTTAGGAGATTTTTAATTGATTTAGTTATTGACTATGTTATTACCAATTTCCTTGACTGAAAGAACAGAAACCAACTCAGCTCAGACTTTTTTTTTTTTTTTAACATCTTTATTGGGGTACAGTTGCTTTACAATGGTGTGTTAGTTTCTGCTCTATAACAAAGTGAATCAGTTATACATATACATATGTTCCCATATGTCCTCCCTCTTGCGTCTCCCTCCCTCCCACTCTCCCTATCCCACCCCTCCAGGCTGTCACAAAGCACCGTCAGCTCAGATTTTTTTTAAATGGGTTTATTTTTAAGGACAGAGAGAATTCATGTAAACACCACTCGTTCCAGCTCATGGGAGCTGAGGATGAGAACTGGTAAACTGTCAGCCTGGGAGTCATGCTCTGTAGATCCTGGAGCCCCACGGCTGCTCTTCTTTGCTTTTTTTCTGAATATCTGCCCCCAGTCTTATCTTTGCAGACCAGATCCCTTCACTTACTCAATATTTCTGTTTTTCTGTGATGTTCGCCTGCACATGGCTTTTTGTAGGTCATAAAACTAACCCCAAGCATGATGCTACATAAGAGGCTCCCCTCAGCTAACACAGACTCTCAGAGAGCCAGTTCCACATTGGTTCCGGAGAAGCTGCTGATGGTCTCAGCTTGGGTGAGGTGTACATACAGCCCTGTTCCAATCTGCCATGGAAGAAGAGGAACCAGGACACATTGCATCAACATGGCCACCTAGGCGCCACCTCTTCCACAGAGGCTTTTCTGGGGGGTCATTTCCAAAGAAAGGGACTTCGTGCTAAAATGCATCCAAAATATATTTATTATGTTTTACTAAGCAACTTTGGATGAATCATTATATTTAGTAATGAGATGAAAAATGTTACTGTTTAGATCTTCCTTGACTCTTCCAACCCGGTCACCAAGTAGCCCATTATTCCTTGCTGTGGCTGCCAAAAGCCTCAATCCCAGGCTTTTCCTCACAAGTAATAACCCAACTCCAAAAGCATCTGCAGTCTTACTCCCCATCCACCGTCTCATTCCAATTTCAGCCTGCTCCTTCTTGGCTGAAACACAACTAATTCATACAAGAGTACTTATGACTAATAAAATAACTTCAGAGCAAGCCATTCATCTTCTCAGTGACTTCATTTACTTATCTCTAAAGTGACAGAGCTTGGATTAATTGACTCAAGTAGTTTTCTACTACAGCTTTCTAACTTCCAAAGATAAAAGTTGATCACCCCTCCAAGGCTACTTGCATTTTTAAAGAGCATTCTGAATAATAGTTGACATCCATTTAGCGCTTTTTATATGCCAGACACTCTTCTAAGAGCTTTACGTATAATAATTTCTTTAATCCTTACAACAACCCAGGCAAAAGAGTGTGTTAATTAGGAGTATATTAATGTCAGTAACAAACAAAAGCAGAAAATACATACCTTAAACAAAATTGAAGCTTATTTCTCTCTCACAGCCCAAGCCGGTATGGGTGTTCCTGATCGGTGGTGGCTTTCTCCCGTTTGATTCAGGAAACCAGTCTCCCCCACCCCTGCCACCCACCTTTTGACTTTGCCTTCTCCTAGATCCCACTGTCATCTGCTTTCAGCTATGGAAGGGAAAAGGGTACGGACAAGGTACCCACATCTTAAAGAGTCTGGCCCAGAATGACATATCTCACTCCCACTCATACTTTATTGGTGAGAAATAGTCTCAAGGCAACAGCAGGATGCAAAGAAGATTAGGAAATATTGTCTCGAATAGGACAGTCCCTTCTCAAAAATATTATTTTTCATCACTCCTACTAATATACACATTTTTTTTCACACTTGAACATCTCTTTGATAGGAGTGCAGTGTTCAATCAAGAACAAGTATTCAGTGTAAATTCATATTCAGTTGGAAGCGTTTTTTATATCTTAGCAGTACATAAAATTGGGTATTTGACGAGCAGTGAAATCTTAGGTTAGATGAGATTCGGTCTAGAATATGGAAGAGGGAGCGCATATTTTGGTCCTTCCTTGGCCTGCCATTCTTTCCGCCAAGTATTCATGCACACCCATCTTTTCTTACTCCAAGAACAAGTACAGTCCAGTCCAGTCCCAGTAAACCACTCGAAGTCCAGCATCTTTGGGTGGCATGAAATCTTCCCATCTAAAGCTCTTCTCACATGGTAATAAACAAACCTATAGAGAAGTTATCTGTACTTTGCATTATATGATGGTAAAACAGAGACAAGATAATCATAATAAAAACTTCTATTAAGAAAGAGAAGTTAACTGATTCACTTTGTTATAAAGCAGAAACTAACACACCATTGTAAAGCAATTATACTCCAATAAAGATGTTAAAAAAAAAAAAAAGAGAGAAGAATCAGGAATATATAGCAGTCATGGGTGCCTGGCAGTAATGGATTCTGCTTTGGAAGTTATCGTAGACATAGTTTTAAAAATGCTTGGCCAATGCATAACGTGGGTCTCCATCTTTCCAGTACTGAACATCTGTTTCTTTGCTGTCTGCTGCCCACATGTTCAGCCAAATATACTTACTTTTGGTTTTTGTTATAGCACCTCCTTTAAAGTGCCAATTCCTACGTTAATTAGGGTAATGTTAGGGGCAATAAATAATAGACCCCAGAATATGTGGCATAAACATAATAGAGGTTTATTTCTCATTCATTTGACCACCTACAGTAAGTGTTCCCAGTTGGTGGGTCCCTTTCCTCCATGCTGTAATTCAAGGATCCAGTCTCCTTCAATCTTGTGGTTCAGTCTTCTCCTAAGGCCTCATCTTCAAATGAATTCATCTGGTGGAAGGAGATGATAAAGCACACCTACTTCTTAAATCATGACCTGAAAATGCCACACATAACTTCTGCTCACATTCCACCAGTTAACATGAGAAGGAAGGCCATGCCAGGTGCAGGAGGAAAGGGGAAATATAGTCTTTGTCTGGGTAGCTGCTTCCAGTGACAACTCAAATTCTCTGAAGGGCAAGCACAAAGTTTGACAAACAGCTAGTTTTTTTCTGATACAAGGAGATGAAGATTCAATCTTGAATAATAGAAGTTTGTTAGCAGGGGAGAGATTTAAATGCTAATATCAAGGAGTACCTCACAGGGTGCCTCAGATCATAACATATCACTAACCACCAACTCTGTCTTCTAAGTCTGTGCCTGTGTCTTATTTTGAAATAGTAGATGAATTATCTATGGGCACACACAGACTGAAAATGAAGAGATGGAAAAAGATATTCCATGCAAAAGGAAACCAAAAGAAAGCTGGAGTAGTGATACTTATATCAGACAAAATAGACTTTAAAACAAAGACTGTAATAAGAGACAAGTGCATTACATAATGATAAAGGGATTAATCCAACAAGAAGATATAACATTTGTAAATATTTATGCTCCCAGCATGGGAGCACCTAAATATATAAAGCAAATATTAACAGACCTAAAGGGAGAAATAGTAACACAATAATAGTAGGGGACATTAATACCCTACTTGACATCAATGGACAGATCATCCAGGAAGAAAATCAACAAGGAAATATTGGCCTTAAAGAACACATTAGACCAGATGGACTTAACAGATATTTACAGAACATTCCACCCAAAAGCAACATAATACACATTCTTCTCAAGTGTACATGAAACATTTTCCAAGATAGACCATATGTTAGGCCATGTAACAAGTCTTAATAAATTTAAGAGGATCAAGACCACATCAAGCATCTTTTCCAAACAACAGTTGTATGAAACTAGAAATCAGTTACACAATAAAAACTGGAAAATTCACAAATATGTGAAGATTAAACAACATGCTGTTGAGCAACCAATGAGTCAGAGAAAAAAACAAAAGAAAAATCAAAATATACCTTGAGACTTATGAAAATTGAAATGTAACACACCAAAATGTGTGGGCTGCAGCAAAGGCAGTTCTAAGAGGAAAGTATAGCGAAAAAATGCCTACCTCAAGAAACAAAAAAGTCTCAAATAAATAGTTGTACACCTCAAGGAACTAGAAAAAGAACAAATGAAACCCGAAGTTAATAAAGGAAGGATATAACAAAGATTAGCGCTGAAATAAAGAAAGTAGAGACTAAAAAGACAAAAGATCAGTGAAACTAAGAACTGGTTCTTTGTAAAGATAAACAAAACTAACAAAACTTTATCTAGGCCCACCAAGAAGAAAAGAGAGAGGGGATTCAAATACAATCAGAAATGAAAGAGGTGACTGCAACTAATACCACAGAAATACAAAGGATGATAAGAGACTACTATCAACAGTTATATGCCAAAATATCGGACAACCTAGAAGAAATGGATAAATTCCTGGTAGCATAAAACCTACCAAGACTGAATCATGATGAAATAGAAAATCTGAACAGACTGATTATTAGTAAGGAGATTGAATCAGTAACCAAAAACCTTCCAAGAAACAAAAGTCCAGGACCAGATGGCTTCACTGTAAATTCTACCAAACATTTGAAGAAGAATTAATATCATAATTCTTCCCCGAAATAAAAGAGGATGGAACTCTTCAAAACTCATTTGATGAGGCCAGCATTACCCTGATACCAAAATCAGACAAGGATGCCACCAAAAAAAAAAAAAAAAAAAAATTACAGTCCAAAATCCCCAATGAACATAAATGCAAAAATCCTCAACAAAATATTAGCACACCAAATTCTGAATTCAACAATACATTAAAAGGATCATACACCATAATCAAGTGGGATTTATTCCAGGGATGAAAGGATGGTTCAGCATCCAAAAATCAGTCAATGTGATACACCACATTAACAAAAAGAAGAATAAAAATCATATGATCATCTCAATACATGCAGAAAAATTTGCAGAATTTGACAAAATTCAACAACCGCTTATAAAACTTCTCAGCAAAGTAGGTATAGAGGGAACATACCTCAGCATAATAAGGCCATATATAACAGACTCACAGCTAACATCATACTCAATGGTGAAAAGCTGAAAAGCTTTTCCTCTAAGATCAGGAACAAGAAAAGGATGCCCACTCACCCCTTTTATTCAGCATAGTATTGGAATTCCTAGCCACAGCAATTAGGCAAGAAAAAGAAATAAAAGGCATCTAACTGGAAAGGGAGAAATACAACTCATTATTTACAGATGACATATTGTATGTAGAAAATCCTAAAGACTCCATTAAAAGACTGTTAGAAATAATAAACAAATTCAGTAAAGTTGCAGGATACAAAAATCAATACACAAAAATCTGTTGCATTTCTATACACTAATAACAAACTATCAGAAAGAGAAATTAAGAAAAAAATCCCATTTACAATTGCATCAAAAAGAATAAAATACTTAGGAATAAAGCTACCAAGGAGGTGAAAGACCTTATATTGAAAACTACAAGACATTAATAAAAAACTTTGAAGGAGACAAAAATTAATGAAATCTGTGTTCATGGATTGGAAGAATTAATATTCTTAAAATGTCCATACTACCCAAAGCAATATACAGACTCAGTGCAATCCCTATCAAAATTCCAATGGTATTTTTCACATAAATAGATTAAATAATCCTAAAATTTGTATGGAACCACAAAAGACCCCAAATACCAAAACAATCTTGAGAAAGAAGAACAAAGCTGGAGGCATCACATGCCCTGATTTCAAACTATATTACAAAGCTATAGTAATTCAAACAGTATGGTATTGGTGTAAAAACAGACACATAGATCAATGCACCAGAATAGAGAGCCCATAAATAAACCCACACATATATGGTTAATTAATTTGAAATGAAGGAACTAAGAATATACAATGGGGAAAGGACAGTCTTTTCAATAAATAGTATTGGGAAAACTGGACAGTCATATGCAAAATAATGAAACTGGACTACTATCTTAAACTATACACAAAAATTAGCTCAAAAAGGATTAAAGGCTTGAATGTAAGACCTGAAACCATAAAACTCCTAGAAGAAAACATAGGTTGTAATCTCCTTAGCATAGGTGTTGGTGGTAATTTTTTGAATCTGACAACAAAAGCAAAGGCAATAAAAACAAAAATGAATAAGATGGGCTACATCAAACTAAAAATCTTCTGTACAACAAAGAAAACCATCAACAAAGTGAAAAGGCAACCTGCTGAGTGGGAGAAAATATTTGCAAATCATATATTTAATAAGGGATTACTATCCAAAATATGTAAAGAATTCATACAACTCAATAGCTAAAAAATAAACAATTTGATTAAAAAATGGGCAGAGGATCTGAGTAGACATTTTTCCAAAGAAGACATAGAAACAGCCAATAGGTACATGAAAAGATGCTCAACATCATTAATCTTCAGGGAAATGCAAATCAAAACCACAGTGAGATATCACCTCACACCTGTTAGAATGGCTGCTATCAAAAAGACAAGAAATAACAAGTGTTGGTGAGGATCTGGACAAAAGGAACCCCTTGTGCAGTGTTGGTGGGAATGTAAATTGGTGCAGCCACTATGGAAAACAGTATGGAGGTTCCTCAAAAAATTAAAAATAGAACTGCCATATGATCCTTCTGGGTATTTATTTGAAGAAAACAAAACACTAACTCAAAAAGATATATGCACCCCCGTGTTCTTTGCAGCATTATTTGTAATAGCCAAGATATGGAAATAACCTAAGGGTCCACTGATGGATAAAGAAGTTGTGGTATATGTACAATGGAATATTTTTCAGCCATAAAAAATGGAATTTTGCTATTTGCAACAATATGGATGAACCTCAAGGTCATTATGCTAAGTGAAATAAGTCAGATAGAGAAAGACAAATACCATTTGATATCTCTTACATATGGAATATAAAAACAGAAGCAGGGACTTCCGTGGCGTTCCAGTGGTTAAGACTCTGTGCTTCCACTGCAAGGGGCATGAGTTCAATCCCTGGTCGGGGAACTAAGATCCCTGCATGCTGTGTGGCACGGCCAAAAAATAAATAAAATAAAAACAAACAAACAAAGAAACCACACTAAACACATAGATCCAGATCAGTGGTTGCCAGAGGCTTGGGAGAAATGAATGAACTGTTTGGGTTTTTTTTGTTTTTGTTTTTTGCGGTATGCGGGCCTCTCACTGCTGTGGCCTCTCCCGTTGCGGAGCACAGGCTCCGGACGTGCAGGCTCAGCGGCCATGGCTCACGGGCCCAGCCGCTCCGCGGCATGTGGGACCTTCCCGGACCGGGGCACGAACCCGTGTCCCCTGCATCGGCAGGCTGACTCTCAACCACTGCGCCACCAGGGAAGCCCTGTTTGTTTCTTTAGTGTAGCTTATTTAATTGAATTTAAAAAATTTAAAATTTTAAAAAGCTAGGCTTTGTGGGAGGAGAGAATGGATGGAAGATTTTTTTTCACCCAGAATGAGATAGATAGATAGATAGATAGTTAGGTAGATAGATAGAAGAAAATATAATTAAGGAGTTCATCAGAGGGTTCCTCAGATCATAACATATCACTGTCCACAACCTTGTTTTCTAAGTCTGTGCCTGTGTGTTATTTTGAAATATTAGATGAAACATTTATGATGAAAATAAAATCAAGAGCAAGACTAGATGGTAAAATTTTTTTTAAGTAGCTAGCAATGGTAATAATAACCATATAGTAGTAGTCTGCTTTTTCTTTTTTTAATTGGTTCTATAGGCCAGGCACTGTGTTGAGTACTTTTCAAGCATATTTTAACTCAGCAGGTGTTTAACCTCCCTAACCTTCTACACACAACATGGTAAACACCTGCTGAGTTACATAACACCTAGACATGCCTCATTCCAAGGCCTAATTCTTACCCATACACCAATTATTTTTGCATCTTACAAATCACTAAGCCTTAAGATTTCTTGAAGAAATGCCTGAGAAATACTGAATTAGGAGTTACTGACGATAGTTGGTAACAATATAATCGTAAATGTAAATACAAATATACCTGAATCTACATGCCAGTCCTTGGTTAAAAGGTTATCAAATGATTCAAAACATACTTTTTAAACCATATTACATATGGTTTATATAATCAAAAATTTAAAAATTAAAGATACTTATAGAGAACTTGCAGTTTGAGAAATATTTCCCTGTTGTATAGTGCGTGGATTCCTAACTTAAGCTGTAATACTTTCTGCTACTGTTTCACAGAAACTCTTAACTTGCTCCTTGTTAGTGTCATTGGCCCTTGAGCCTTATTTTCTTTCTAATCTTGTGGGTCATTTAAAGCATCATAGTTAGTTCCACTGAAACACCAAAAAGTGAAGATTCTCAAGGGCCGGCTACAGGGAAGATATAATGGGTCCTACTCTTGAATGACCAAGGGTGACAAGAGAAGTAACGCCAGCCAGCCAGGATTTCACTAGAAAAAAACGTGCCAGTTTTTGGATGTAAGACGGAGAGGAACTCTGACAGACGAGTCCCAGTCCAGGGAAGGCTGGCCTGCAGGGACCCACCAAAGGCTCTCCTTGCAGGCAATCTCTAAAGAAGATGTGAAATAGGATAAGGCAGGATCTCGTGAATATTCTTCAGCTTTGCCATCTTGAGGCAATGTCTCCATTTCTCATTGTTAGCTGCCATTCATTTCCTGGGCTTCTGAACCTCAAGTCTTTGATTGTTCAGCTTCCTCCTGGTTAGACTGATCTGTAGTAGTACATTACATAGGATATACGTAAGTGCTAAAATCTTGTCTCCAGACAAAGTGACAGAGGCACGAGCTCTGCTTCACAGAGGCTGCCTACCCCAGGACCAAACTGCGCACCATAGTCAGGCATTGTAGGAGAGCACGTGCACTCAGCTGATTCTGATCCTAAGCATCTGGGAGCAAAACATGTGGTTACTTTACGCTAGAGGCAGAGGAAGAAGTTGTATCTTCCTCTTACAGCAAACTCCAGAGTGTTCACTTTGGAGACTAACAGTCTTATAACCAAACACAAACGGCAAGGAAACAGTTTAGGGATCTCCCAGGGAGATCTAGTTTGTTTTAAAATGTATTACTGAAGAGTCATGAAATGTTAGACTTGCAAAGAACTTAAAGATCCCATCTCATCTGAAGGTCACAGACTGACAGCCTAGGGCCAAATCTGGCCCACAAAGGGAATGTGTTTTATCTGGCTCATAATTAGAATTAGTTGTCAACATTTAAAATAAGGAGAGTTCACATTATTTTCTTTAAAAATCTAGATTTGAAAAATCGGAAGATCTGGCAACCCTGACTAGCCAGCATTTCTCCACGGCTGTGACTAGAGCTCGCGGCCATTATGCCCTTGGGACACTGTACATACTCCCCAGCTTCCGGCAGCCTTGCTTCAATTCATCTACACATCCTGCCTGGACTCTGCTGGTAGTTTTGCATTTGCAGCCCTTGTTAGACCAACCTGTTCATTTTTTTACAGCTGAGGAAGTGAGGCCAGAGAAGCCAAGTGACTCATCCATCCACACCACTTTTTCTAATATAACACATATGTTGGTGATGTTTCCGTGCACTCCTTTCTCCATCCCCGTGGTTTTTCCCAAAGAGATTTGGCAAGAAAGCACACAGTCTGAGGAAGGGACAAAGATGATGTCAGCCAGAGGATAAGTTAGAAACTCACTAACTGAAACTCAAGAGACGTCAAAAGGGAATGGTGGGAGGGAGTGAAGGAACAGAGACATTCTATGTGGAATAAAAACAAACGAGAGAAGTATACCTGAAGAGGTAAGGTAACGTGGGGAGAAAGACCAAGGGAGGCAACGAATTGATCTGCTTCTCTAGAGACCTTCACATTCCCGGAAAGCAGCAGCTGACAGAATAGAGGAGGCTGCCCAAAGCAGAGACTCCAAAATCCAAATGATCAGAAAAAAGAATTCGAATTTATAAGAGATTTCTTCTTCGGATTTATCTATTTGAAAAAAAAAAAATGTGTGAAGATAAACAGAGGTGGCTTCTCAGGGTTTCCTGAGAAATTATTAACAGGAGATCAAAACAATTATCTGAAAGAATAAAGCTTTGCAAGAAAAAAAAAAGAAGTTGATGTTTAAGGGTTCAGCAAAAGTTTTTCTTGAAAGAAAAATGAACCAAGATTTAAAAAGAAACAATAGAATACGTGTGTAATTAGCATGCGAATTTGGTGCTGGTCCCGGCTCTGCCACTAATGGGCTGGGTCACTTTGGGCCAAACCCTGCAGTTGTCTAAGGCTCAACTTCCCCTGCTGTGAAGTGAGGGCCTTGGGCTGATTCTCAAAGTGCTCTCCCTAGATCAGCAGCAGCAGCAGCATGGGGGGACTTGTTAGAAATACAGATTCTTAGGGCTCATCCCAGACTTACTGAGGCTCTGCCGTCTGTGTTGTAACAAGCCCTCTGGCTGAGAAACCTGTAAAGTTTGAGAACCACTGAGAAAGCCACCAGCCAGATGATCTCTACGTTCCTTATAGCTATAAACTAATTCTAAGCAAAAGAGGAAAAAGAGCTGGGTTACCCTAGTAGCTGGCATGAAAGGTCTTTTAAAAAGATATTCAATAGGACAGGACATGATTATTTGTTTCGAATGATGCAAGTATTTGGTTAACCATTCAGTTTTATGAGATGTGAAAACATCATGCACAGGCAAGGAGCTTTCCAACAATGAAATGAAGTGAGTTGAAGCAAAGTTAGAGACCGCAGGTGGCAAGACGAGGACAGACACACATGCGTCAGCAGTGTTCTCCCTATGAGGGTACACACATATGCACACACAGGCTTAGTGTTCAGACAAGGGAAGCAGGGTTCCTCCCTTTCAGTGTTGAAGTTCTACATTAAAAAAAAAAAAATTAATGAACTACCTTATAATGAGCTCCTTTATATTAATGGTGCTTGTGTTAACAAAAATAAAATCTTCAAGGCTCATTGGAAGTTTTAGAGGTGTCATAGGGCTCAAAGGTTTTGAGTTATAAAACAAAAAGCAAAGCAAAACAAAACACACAAGCAAAGAAGCAAAATAAACAAGAAAAACCAACCCCATAATCAACTTCTCTTTGTCCAGCATCGTTGAAGATGAACAAGCCTGCAGAGCTGAGAGAGTTCAGCTCGCTCTCCATAGCATCCTCTTTAGGTCTTCCCTCTTTGCCTCCAGGGATCTGCTCTTTAATTTCTTTTCCTTGTCAGTCAGTTATGTTGGTTCATTCACTGACTCTTTACACTGAAGTATGAATAAACTTCATGATGTGCTATGTCAACCAGGCATTTTCATTGTGTTTTTCATAATGAATTCTAGAATAAAAGGTTCTGTCATCTGTGAAAGGAGCTACAGGTGTCACCTAATAGGTAGGGAAATTTTTGAATGGAGCAGAAAAGCCTCCAAGGTCAGTAAGGAGATCTCTGAAAGCTGACCTGATTTAGTGATCAACTTAGTGTAATTGGGAGCAGTGTTAGCAGGGAAGGTGGAGTAGCAGGGGAGGTGGAGTAGCAGGGGAAGTGGGGTATCAGAGGAGGTGGAGTAGCAGGGGAGGTGGAGTAGCAGGGGAGGTGGAGTGGGGGAACAGTCCAGGAGCCTGTGGTAAAACGAATAGAGACTATACTGGCCTCTTTGCTAAAGAATGTTCTCCCACAGGAAGGAAAATCTGCAGGTTGGCTAGGCAAGACCATCTGTATCAGTAATTACAAAATCTGTATGGAGTCACTTCCAGGACTGAAGACTTCCTTCCCCACAGGTGAGACCTTTTCCATCCTACCTGCTTCTCTGCCCCATCTTTTTGTGCATGAGTAGAGATTAGCTCCTCTCCCATCCCCCTAATGATAATCCATTTTCTGTCCCAGGAGCCAGGGCCACTGTGTTGATTGTGTAGGTTGTACCCTACACAGAAGGGCTCACTTGTGTGGCACCATGCAGAGGGAGTGGATGGAGGCTGAGGTCTAGTCCATGCTTCCCTCACCAAACCCTGTGTTACAGGAGGCGGTGCCTTTTTGTAACTCACACAAAGGTACCCTATGAGCTAGCCACAACCATGCCAGTAACCCCTGCATCACCATCACCACCATCCCTCTCTAGAACTCTTTTCATCTTATAAAATTGAAACTCTTTGCCTGTTTAACAGTAAGTCCCCATCCCCCCTCCCCCAGCCTCTGGCAACCACCATTCTACTTTCTGTCTCTCTGATTTTTACTCCTCTAAGTACCTCACATAAGCGGAATCTTTTTGTGATGGGCTTATTTCACTGAGCATAATGTCCTCAAGGTTCATCCATGTTGTAGACTGTGTCATAATTTCTTCCTCCTTTAAGGCTGAATAATATTCCACTGTATGTATAGACCACATTTTGTTTGTTTGGTTTTGCCCATGCTGCACGGCATGTAGGATCTTAGTTCCCCCACCAGGAGTGGAACCCATGCCCTCTGCAGTAGAAGCGAGGAGTCTTACCCACTGGACCACCAGGGAAGTCCCTAAACCACATTTTTTTGGGGGGGCTGTGTTGGGCCTTTGGTGCGCGGGCTTCCTCTAGTTGCAGTGAGCGGGGGCTACTCTTCATTGTGGTGTGTGGGTTTCTCATTGCAGTAGCTACTTCTGTTGCGGAGTCTAGGTGCATAGGCTTCAGTAGTTGCAGCACACAGGCTCAGTAGTTGTGGCTCACGGGCTCTAGAGCGCAGGTTCAGTAGCTGTGGCGCATGGGCTTAGTTGCTCCACGGCATGCAGGATCTTCCCGTACCAGGGATTGAACCCGTGTCCCCTGCATTGGCAGGTGGATTCTTAACCACTGTGCCACCAGGGAAGCCCCCCTTCCATGAAACTTTAAGTATACTGTACTATATCTGTTTTTGCTAACAGAATTTTAAACCTTTTTTTAAAAAATTTAAACTTGCTAATTGTTTTTTGCTTCTTTCTAGTTGTGGCATGCTAGCTCCAGAGTGTGCAAGCTCAGTAGCCACCACACACAGGCTCTCTAGTTGTGGCGCGTGGGCTCTAGAGCGTGCAGGCTTAGTTGCCCTGTGGCATGTGGGATCTTAGTTCCCTGACCAGGGATCGAACCCATGTCCCCTGCATTGGAAGGCGGATTCTTAACCACTGGACCACCAGGGAGGTCCCATAAATTTGCTAAGTGTTTCTGACAACACAGCAATAATGTATCACAAGAGAAAAGAGTCATCCTTGGGACTTCCCTGGCGGTCCAGTGGTTAAGACTCTGCATTCCCATTGCAGGGGGTGTGGGTTCGACCCCTGGTTGAGGAACTGAGATCCCACATGCCGCGTGGCACGGCCAAAAAGCAAACAAACAAACAAAAATATGAAATGCATTGTTGCCAAAGAGCCTTGGAAAACAGTAATTGTACCTAAAATGGCCAGAATTTATCCTTAGAACTATTTAGAATGCCACTAACAAAACAATAAGTTAATTACTTTGTAACCTATTTAAAGAAATATGAATCAAGAATCTCTTATTTGTAATTCCAGAAAACCATGAAAAACAAATTTTTTCATAACTAATTTGGTGGAAGAATCTGATGTGAACTGCTGGAGGCTACTTGATTATCTGGATTTATCCTATTTATTCTGAATATTCACATGTTTGGCAGCTGAATCCTTTAAATGTTTAATTCAGAGGTATACTACATTACCTTTCTAAATCCAAAAGGTCTGAATTCAGAAACACATCTGGCCAAAGAATTTTGGCTTAGGGGCTATGAGCCTGTCATATGTGACAGGAGATTGGTGGTGAGCGTCTGTGTATTTGCAAGAAGGATGTGATTACACTTGCAGGAGTGTGGTGTCCCAGACATTCTAAAAACAATTATATCCTGAATAAAACCTACTTTTAATGCCAAGTTGGGCTACCAAGCAGTAATGGAAATCTCCAGCACTGCCCCCCCCATATACACACACAAATACAAAATAAATAGAAAGAGACCAAATACATTCCAAACCAAGGGAAAAAAAAATTGAAAAAGGAAAAAATAAACACAATCGTTGCAAAGATTTTACAGTGACATATTAGCCACAATAGGCTACTTTATGCTATGATGATAAATCAACTTCACTATCTCACTGACAAAACACAAATGAAACTGACTTCTCTCTCCTACTTCCCAGCAACGCAGGTTGGTAGGAGACCCTGCTCTGCAGCTACTGAAGGGCTTGATGGATGAAGGCTCTGCCATCTGGCATGTTGTAAGTTGTTGCAACAGCATAAAAGAACACATGGAAAACTCTGACTGTTTCCAACTTTGACAAAGGGTGATACGTCACTTTCATTCCTATTGCTCAGGATTACTCTCACGTTGCCTCCCCTAAACTTATAGGGCACACAGGGCAGTGTTCATATAGGGCAGTGCAAGGAATGTTTGCCAATCATAACCATAAAAGGAGAAAAAAGAAACAGAGAAATAAATGGGACAAATAGGAATGTAAAATAACATGGTATAAACAAGTCCAGAGAAATCTATAAATTACAATACACAAATGGAGTATCCTCACAAGTAAAAAAGCAGGTCATGTCAGAAGGGATTTCTTAAATCTACTTATATGATGTTCAGAAGAGAGCCATCAAAAATGTTAGAACAAATAAAGCTTAAAAATAAAAAGGCAAAAAAGAATAAAGAGGCAAATATCAAACAAAAGAAAGCTGATACGGCTATATTTGTATTAGAAATAATAGACGTTAAGATTAAAAAAATAAATATAAAGGAGGACACTCATAATAGTTTTTTAAAAGCCCAATTCACCAGGAAGACATAAAAATTCTAAACTTATGTGCACCTAATAAAATAGCATCAAATTACATACAGTAAAAATTGATAAGGTGAAGAGAGAATATAGCCCACAAAGCTTAAAGTATTTACTATCTGGCTTTTTATAGAAAAAGTTGGTGCCACTGTACATGGACATAAAGCATCTCAACAAATTTCAAAGTATCAGTATCAAGCGACAACCATCTTTGAACTGAAATGCAATGAAGTTGTCAATAAAAGTAAATTAAGACAAGTTTAAAAATTCCATGCTTTCGGAAATTTGAAAGGAAACCACACTTTTAAATAATGCATGTGTGAAAGGAGAAATAATAATGGGAATCTTAGAATACTATGTAATAAATGATAATGAAACTGTTATATATTAGAACTTGATAGATGATCAAGGATGAACAATTAGGACCTCACTAAAGGCACTAATTGCAGTGCATTAAAACAGACCAAATATGTGTAAATCTATGAGTTTAAACACTTGGGGAAAAAGCTAGTAGGTCACCTTGGGAAGATGATAGAGAACCATTCGTTTTTTTGAGAACAGGTAAATAAAGAGAAAAAAAATTAAAGCAAGCATTTATCACGTCTCTCCTACGTGGACTATACCCGTAAGCAGTCAATAATCAGCTGAAGACACTGGCACAGGTGGACACGTTGAAGCTTGCAGGGAAACCCAAGAGGCCAATCATAGCCAGATGCCCAACTGAGCCTCTAAAAGGGAGCTTGTGGAGAAATCTGTGGGAAGCTGTTGCCTCTGTGGGCAAATCACGGAATTTAAGAGCAAGGACCAGCTGGAATCCAGTGGTGACCTCTGTATCCAACCATCACCATATCCGACGGCAGCAAACCTTTGAAAGCAGCGGCCACTTCTTCAGTTCTGCCTTCCAGATTTCACGCAGGCTTTCTTAGAGCCGACTGTAACTCAGAACCATAAGGAAAAGGGGATTCTGGAAAAGAGCAGCATGGTTTAGAGTCGTCCGCCGTTTCCCTACTTGGCAGCTATACATCTTCTTTCAACCACTTCTAAATACAGATAATAGCAAAATCGTGTTTCCACTTAAGATGTAACTACCCCTCATACAACTGAAAAGGCACTGATCGTCTACCCAAAACAATCCACACATGAGATCTGTTTTTCAGTGACGTCCATTTGTCCTACAGCTGGACCTCACTCATCTTTTAATATCCTGTAACTTAAAACATTAATGTTTTATGTTAGATGGTAGAGAAATGGGAGAGGGAAAAAAGAAAAAATGGTGTGTGTGTGTGTGTGTGTGTGTGTGTTGCAGACAGAGGCAACAGCTGCCCACCTCACCTCACACACACATTCCTACCAAGGAGAAAATACACTCAAAACTACTACCACCCTCATTTCTGCAATTGGTCAGCTGATCATGGTTGGTGTTTATTAACCTCCTTTTCCCATTATCCAGTTAGTATTCTCTGCTCTCAGGAAGCACCTCAGCTTTCCTGGTGGGTTACCTAAACCTTCACTCCCAAAGGATCTGTAGCATTTGCAGTCCTGCTATTATATTGGGGTGTTGTAGTTTTCTGTCAACTTGTTTTCATAGTACATAGGAATATGAAGAGGTGTCCCCAGAGGATCTGTTGAATTCCAGAGTTACTCCACCCTGCTCCCATTGTGTAGTAGCAACCCAATTTCCCCTTGAGGATTTGGGATCAGTCACACTAGCTAATATATTAAGCTGCCTGTTTTTTTGGCTGGTTGGTTCAGTGGCACGAGAAGCTCAAAATGTCCAGGTTGCAGTTTCAGCTTCCACTTTGGTAGAAACACTGCTGTGTCCCCAGTGAAAACACTCTTCCTTTGGGAATTAAGATCTCTAAACCAACAGAGCACACAGTTCAGAGGACAGGAAGTATCATTTTTACTAGTGGACCATTGGAGTTCAGAACAAGAGGGGCCAATCCCATTTCCACCTCCTGATCCTTGGAAATGAGAGAAGAAGCACCATATGGTGGTTGCCTGCTCAGTGCATTTATTGCATCCTGGAAGAAGTTACTCCAGCCTTGCAAAGTGTTGCCACCCATCTGGTACCACAATTGAGTCTTCAAAGGGCTATCCCACTACCCTATCAAGCCAACTGCTTCAGAATGATGGGGAACATGATAAGCCCAGTGAATTCCATAAGCACGAGCCCATTGCTGTCTTTTACTTGGTATAAAATCAATTTCCTGTTCACAAGTGACACTGTATGGAATACTCTGAGGAATAGGGCATTTTGTAAGTCCACAAACGGTGGTTTTTCCAGAAGCATTGCAGACAAAAAGGTAAATCCATAACCAGTTCTGACTGCTGGAGGGATTTTTCGTAACCACCGTCTTTTAGAGCCACGCCTAAGTGGGGCAGTATTGCCGCAGTTGTCCACTTTCAGATGGTGCCAGCGTGGTGCCTGAGAAACCATCTGCAATCAAGCCTGAATTTTTTCGTCCTTAGCATAACTTTTTCGACATAGAGAACTTCCCATGAGGCCGTACGTGTGGGTTGACAGAGAGGAGGCGATTTAACAGGAGTAAGAGCCGTAGGGATCTGAGCCAGTGACTCAGGTAACTTCCTCATGCCTTTAGGACCTGCTTGTGCCCAAACTCGTGTATATTACTTCCACTCAAGTTGGAGCGCTGCTGTGTGTGCCCAGCATGGTGGCTTCCCGGGTCAAACAACAACGCATTCAAAATGGGCAGATCAGGTTCCATGACAACGTGGCAGTCCAAAGTCAGGCATTCAGTCTCTTCTAGGGTTCAGTAGCAAACCAGAAGCTGTTTCTTAAAAGGAGAATGTTTATCTTTAGAAGATGGCATAGCTTTGCTCCAGAGTCCGAAAGGTCTGCAGTGTAATTCACATAATCCTGCCAAGGGCCCCTACAACATCCCTATCTGTCATGGGCATTTCAAATCTCAGTGGGTCTTCTGGATCAAAGGGCTCAACGGGCAGAGGAGCGGTCACACAGCTTGGGCCTGTTGTAGAGTCTTCTCCTACGTGAGGTCCCATTGAAAACTGGAGGCGCGGTAGAAGTCGTGCTGCTTTCTCTGGAGTGGGAAGGCCTAGATCCAGCAACTTGTTCACCTTACTAGAGATATCTTGACCATGCCCCAGATCAGAGGAGGCAGTAACTAAGGTTGAAAGCCCCTAAGCTTTTGTGAAATTTATTCTCACCCTCTGGATAGCCGCTACTTCCTGCTCATCAGGTCCAGTCAACATGCTATCATTACTGTAATGGACCAAAACAATATTTTGTGGAATGGAGAGGCAATCAAGGTCTTTTCAGACTAGATGATGATAGAAGGCTGTAGAGTTGATATAGGCTTGAGATAGGGCAGTGAAGGGTATTGCCAGCCCTACCAGTTGAAAGCTAACTGCTTTTTGTAGTCTTTACTATGGGAATTAAGAGAAAAAGTCTTCACCAGATCAAGCGCTGCATACTAGGTACCAAGGATTGTATTGATGTGCTCCAATAAGGAAATCTCATTTGGAGTAGCAGATGCATTTGGAGTTATGACCTAATTAAGTTCACCATAACCCACCATCATTCTTCAAGCTCTATCTCTTTTTCTTTTTTCTTAATTATTTTTGGCTCCGTTGGGTCTCCATTGCTGCGCGCAGGCTTTACCTAGTTGTGGCGAGCGAGGGCTACTCTTCGTTGCGGTGCGCGGGCTTCTCATTGCGGTGGTGTCTCTTGTTGCGAAGCACAGGCTCTAGGCACGCAAGCTTCAGTAGTTGTGGCACACGGGTTTAATAGCTGTGGCTCGTGGGCTCTAGAGTGCAGGCTCAGTAGTTGTGGCATGCAGGCTTAGTTGCTCCGCGGCACGTGGGATCTTCCTGGTCCAGGGCTTGAACCCGTGTCCCCTGCATTGGCAGGCGGATTCTTAACCACTGTGCCACCAGGGAAATCCAAGACCTATCTCTCATTCACAGGCCAATAGGTGAAATGAATGGGAATGTAGTAGAAATCACCACTTCTCCATCCTTTAAGAACTTTATGGTGGCACTAATCTCTGTAATTCCTCCAGGAATGCTATATCATTTGATTTACTATTTTAGCAAGTAAAAGCCATTCTAGGAACTTCTTTCTGGCCTTCTATCATAAACCCCTCACTTCATAATTTGGGGAACACTGCGGGGATTCTGCCATTTGATGAATATGTAAATTCCAACTCTGCATTTCAGAACTGGGAAAATAATCATGGGGTGGGTTTGGGTATCCACAAAGCCCACTGTGAATTGGGCTCAAGTCAAAACTCCACCTATTGGGTTTCTAGGAATCAGTGTTAATTCAGAGCCAGTGTGCAGTAACTGCCCCCAGTTCTCGTTGTTCCCCCTTCCCTGATGCAAAACCATACTGGTAAGTGGCCACATGTGCCTTTGGGGAAGGGTGGGTAGAAGATTTACAGCATACATTTTTGGCAGTGTAGCAGGTTTCTTCCTCAGGGAGACCTGCCTCTCCTTAATTTAAGGGGCTCTGCATCTATATGTGGACTGAATCAAGTCTGGGATTCAGTTGAGGATCCAGCACTGTCTGTTATTGGGACTCAAGTCAGAATTTTTGACTCTAGACCTAGAGCTTTTCTGTGTATACAAGTCAAGTAAGACTTTAATAGGATGTCTATTAATTTCAGTCCTAGGGAGATCCCAATAAATTAGCCAATACCAAAGATCAAACCATGGTGATTAATTATCACTTTAGCTTGGCTATCCATTATGATAACCATGTTTTCTTATCTCTGGTAGTTAAAATAGTTAAGCAATGTCACTTGACACCTGTCACTCCGGTATCCCACCATCCCCAATGAATTCAGGGAGCCCAGTCTAAGGGCAGCATTCATGGCTTAGAGAATGGCTACTACAGAACTCTGCAAGGGTGCTGGTGTTTGCTTCAACAATGCACCACTTAAAGCCTTGTTGAAGGGAGTGTGTTCTGAACCCTCCCAGGTCATAATTAGGGGAGAGTGGTAGTTCTTACATAATCCACTCCAGCATTCCAACTCCTTATCTTTTGGATACCTTCCATTTATACAGTGTGAGGTGGATTTATGAAAGAGGTGATTTTCAGGTACTACTTGACAGAAAACAAATAGTTTCATAGTTTGTGTGTGTGGGTGGAGTTTTGAGTAATGTGGGACAAGGCCTGAGGATAGCAATGGTAGTAATGAAGTAAGAGATTTGAGCAGAGATAGAAGATTCAGTAGTGATTATAGATAAACTATACAAGTTCTGTGGAAAAAGGAAGTGGCAATAATCCAAACTGGAGTTGCCACTTCTGGCAAGATAAAGGAGAATCTGTGAATGAAACAGAAAGATTTGGGAAGAGACGATATTTATGGCATAAAAGAGAGCAGCATGTCAAAAATTATTTTGAGGTTCATTAACTTGGAGGTTGATAATATGATGGCATTATTAAGAGGGATAGGGATGCCATAGGGAGAAGGCATATGGATGGAATACAATAGTTTGAAGGTTAGATGGGGGATGATGTGACAGAGAAGTGAAAAATTCTAAAAATATAACAGCAGGAGAGGGCTATGGGAAGCTGATCATTTTGCGTAGTGACTTTGTAATGTGACAACTTAGCTAGATTGAAATACATTCTCAGAATTCCCTTCTCTGTATGTTTCCAGTTAGTGTGGGACACAAGAGAGAGTCTGGAGTGACTTGGAAGGTAGAAATGAAGCAGCAGACATTTTGTAGCTCACACATGTTGTCACTCATCTGTTGCCTCCCTCATTGGTGTGTGGCAGTGTCTGGGCCACTGACTGCTCCGCCTTCACCATGATCCTCCTTCAGCTTCTGCAACTCCTGAGCCAGGCGTGTGTGTGTGTGTGTGTGTGTGTGTGTGTGTGTGCGCCTTTAGTTCCATGACAAAGGGCCCCAGCTTGTGCAGGACACCCAGGACATCAAGGTCAGAGGCAATGAGATTGACATGGGTTTCAGTCCATTCTCATGGGCTCCAGCTCATGCTTTTGAGTTCTAGCTTTTTCTTGGTTTCACCCATAGTTGAGCATAGATTTCACCCATTTCTTGGTTTCTTGGTTTCACCCAGTTGGAAGATCTGCTCTTCCCAACTGCCTGCTGTATATATGTATATTTCCTTTACTATATCAGTCAGCATGCCATCAGAAATACACAATCATTCTCTCTCTCTCTCTATGTATATATATACACAATACACTCCCACAACACACACACGGAGGTAATTCTGCCTGAATGTACCCTGACTGATATAGTAAAGAAAATATATAGTTTAAGGCAGTGACTCTTAAGATTTAAAAACCCATGTCTTCTTTGGATAAGCAGAAACATTTCTCCTCTTCTTTCCCACCCCACCAGTTATGACAGATCCTTTTTACAGAAGCATGCCCATTAGGTTAAGGAATTCTGATTTGGCAGAGATATGTGGATGGTGTTTTTTTGTGGGGTTTTTTTTTTTTGCAGTTTATATTTTTTAAATGTTACTATTTTCATTGTAAAAACATAACATTATACTACAATAATGGCCACGTTTTTTAATTAAGCACATCCACTTCCACATGGTTCTTAACTTCATTCTTCCCCACTTCTCGCCACTCCTCATCACTCTTTTGGAGGATAAAGACTAGACATTCAGGTTCCTCTTCTAGTTTGTATGTAGAAAGTCACAAGAGACCATAATTCATTCCCTAACACCTAAAACAAACCAGATAATCTACATAATTATAACTTAAAAAACCATCAGAGAGACGAGAGCACAAAGAAACCTAAGTGAATTAAGTTTCAGAAAATGACAATCCTTCAAATGAAAGAAAAGATCCTCAGTGGTTCTCACCCCTGACTGAAGTATAGGACTCCACCATAGATGATGGCAAGGAGAAATCAGCCTAACTTTTAACAAATTTTAATGGCCGTGGGTGGGCTTATATGACAGATTAGAATCCAGAGGAATCACAGACACAGAGTGAAACTATACTACCTCACTATTCTTTCCCATTGATATTCACTAACTACTGGGATAGGGCCATAAACAGAAGGGCAGTGAAGAAGAGCTGAGAGACACTCTCAGAGACACATTGGGCTTTTAGTTAAGAAAGACTTGTAGAGGGTGGGAGAGCTGAGAGAAAACCCATGGCACTCCAGGCCTTCAGCTAAGAAAAATTGAGGGTCAGGGCAGGAGAGAAGGGAGAGCCTACCTGAAGGCTTGATAGCTAATGAAGACATCAAGCAAGGCAGAACAGCTGAGATAACAGCTCTAAGACAGTATTTGCTTATAGGAAAAGTTCTGGTCTTGCCTTCAAAATATTTGAAACCTGTGGTGAACTGAATCAAACTGAAAAATTACAACAAAGCCCACATCTAGCTCAACTATAGATTATATCTACTCAGCTCCAATTCTAGTGGTCTTATAGGAAAATGTGTGTGGCCCTTTTTGGAGGAAAATATTTAATTCATTGTCTACTGTATTTTTACAGAAAATGTATGTAGTTTTACATAAAATGTCCAGCATAGAGTAAAAAATATCAAGACACACACACAAAAGAGCAAGATAAATGTAACTCATGGTCAAGTAAGGAAACCAACTGAAGTTAACCAAGAAAACCTCACATTTGAGAATTATCACATTATAACCAAAATGCTAAAGGACTTTAAAAAAAAAGGTAGAACCCATAAATAAAGATATGAGCAACTTCAGAAAAGTGATGGAGAATATTAAAAAATGGAAATGCTAAAAATACAGTATCAGAAGTAAAGAACTTGGTAGGCTTAACAGTAAGTTGGACAATAACGGAGGAAAAAAACTTGGAAAAGAGATAAATAGAAAGCATCCAAATTGAAAGTCAAAGAGAAAAAAATGATAAATACAATAGAATATTTGGGTCTATTGAACAATGTCAGTTGGTCTAACACTTGTATCATTGCAGAAAAAAAAAAAGGAGTAGAAAGAATGGGCAGAAAACAATATTCAAAGAGATAAAAGATCAGAATTTTCCAAAACTGACAAAAGATACCAACTTATAGGTCCAAGAACTGTAGCCAACATCAAGAAGAATAAATACAAACAAACCAAAAAAAACCCCATATGTAGGCACATCCTAGTCACAATTCTGAAAACCAAGTTTAGAGACCAGATCTTAATGACAGCCAGAGAAAAAAGACATTACACACAGGGAGCTAAAATATGAACTACAAATGACTCTTAAAAATAATGGAGACAGAGATGGAATGAAATGTTTAAAGTGCCAAAAGGAAAAAAAAATCTGTCAACCTAAAATTTTATACACAGTTGAAAATTATCCTTCAAAAATGAATGTGAAATAAAGACATTCTGACACAAAGAAAGCTGAGAGACTTTATCTCCAACAAGAAATGCCAAAGAAGTTCTTGAGGCCAAACAGAAATGATACTAGATCTGCAAGAGGGAATAAGAAAGTACCAGAAAGGATAAATAGCTGGACAGATTAAAAAGAGACATATTTTAGTACCTTCATTATACACACATATTTATAATATTAAAAAAAAATCAAAACCCCCTACAATGTATGGTGGGTTTTGTAACACAGGTAGAAATAAAATATAGGACAATATCATAAAGGATGGGAGAGGGATAAATGAAATTATGCTGTTGTAAGTTTCTTATATATTTATGAGATAGAATAATATTATTTGAAGATAGACTGTGGTAATTAAAGATGCAAATTGTAATTTCTAGAGCAACCACTATATTTAATGTAAAAAAGAAACACTAGAAAGACCATCTAGGAATTTAAATGGATATGAAAAAAAATACCTAATTACCCCAAAGAAGTCAGGAAACAAGGAATAGAGAAACACCTGACAAATGGGAATGAGTGAATGAAAACAACTTCCCTTAACTACTATTACTGAGTGGTTTTGGAATTTAGTTTTGCTACAGACTTTATCAAGTCTGTTTTTCATGAATTAAACCTAAAACTACAAGGCAAAATATAGCTATATGTGGAGCTTATACTGCAGTTAAATCATTTCGACACAATTAACATTGTTTGAATCACAAATAATATAAAGCTGCTTTATACATTTCCTATATGGTCAAAAGTTAAGACAAGAAGCAAGATGTCCATTCTAACACAAATTTGCAGCAGTTCTATTTTCTGAACTCAAACTACAGTTCCAGCCGTGGTTTTTGGATTTTTTTTTTTTTTTTTTTGGTTTTTGGATTTTGATGCAAGTGAAAAGGATATTTTCATATTTAAAATCCACTTCACTGTGCAGTTGAGGCACTTCTACCTAACTTTCAATTGGAAGTGATTAATCTGCAATGTAATGACACGCTAAAGGGGAAATATCAAGAGAATTTATAGAGTTCCAATAAAATTGTATAAATGCCTTATAAGCAATAAGTATGCTCAAGTAAAACCATATGCTCATGGATTGATACATTTGGCAGTATCCTATCTGGATGAAAAGATACTTCCAAATGAAATATGTAAAATCTCATGACAGATCACCATTAGCAGATAAACATTTGCAGTCAATTTTGATGATAGAGAACATTTAGTTTAAACTGGGGTTTAACTAAGTGAAATGTTATCCCCCTTAAGAAAAACAAAAAGAGTTCCATTCCTCTCGTTGTTAGACCTGTATTACAACTCTTATTATTACACCTTATATTTTGTCAATAAAAACAAAAGTGTAGATATTTGTTTTCTCTATAGCTATATAAGTATCTACATATTCTCAATTTTGTCTCTTGGGGCACAAACCCTAAAATATTCACTATTGGGCCCTTTACAGAAAGAAATCACCAACCCCTGGCTAAATGCAATGTTTTCCACAGCTGCTACTGCGTATTTTGCTTTGGAACCACACACAGTCTCCTATACACGCCACTTTTGTTGAGTCACCTGGAGAAGGTAACGAGGAGATAGAACGAAGTTGAGAGTTAGTTCAGTCCTGAGGTTAAATAATGGTAGCTAACGTTCATTGAGCAGATAAAGTATATAATAAGAACTCAGATAATTCATCACTTTGTACATATTTGCTCATTTAATAAATACAGGAATCTTAGGAGATAGGTAATATTCCCCACCCCATTTTACCCAAGCTGAGAGAGTGAGTTGACAAAGATCATGCTGATAAGTAAGGGATGTAGAGGTTTACAGGACTTAACCCAGCAATGGGACATCAGAACCAACGCCTGCAACACCAGCCGAGGGATCAAAAGTAGACGCGTGTGTGTGGGTTGAGGTGGGGGCAGCAGGTGGTCCAGGGCAGAAGAGCTGGTGTGGACATGAGCGCTCTCGGAAGGACAGGACTACCAGGTGACATGGACTGCTGAGGTCCTCGGAGACTCACAAAATCCCATTATTCCCACCATCCCAGTAATAGGACTCTTTTCCCATTCCAACCCCTTTAATAAATTCTGGTTCAAAGTGTTCTTCGAATGAGCGTGTGAAAAGTCTGAACACAATTTATTACGTGGAGAGATGAAGGCAAGTGGGTAGGAAAAATCCGTGGAATGGGGAGGGTCTGGGAAATCTGTCCTGGTTTATCTGTATATACTATAGACACACATTATACATATGTATTTATATATTTGTAATTTAATACACATCCACACATTAAAGCCGTACGTATTAGCAGGGTTTAGAATTTAAACATAAGTATAATGTTCTCAACCTTCTGCAGTGGACACTTCAGAGCATTTTCAGAGACTATAAATAACAATAAAAATCATAGAGTGATCAGACTGCACGTACTCAAGGCTAGAACCTTCAGCCCGACAGGATTTAACCTCCTCTCAATTGTTTTTCCAACCAAACATTCCTCCCCCGGCAGGATCCCGGGGTCGTCCCATCCGCCAATGACGGTTTCAGAGAAGCAGTCCTGGGGAGGGGTATTATCTCCAGGAACACGTCCTGTCAACTTTGCAGTCGAGTCACCTATTTCGGTTGGTAGCGGCCGCTATTGCTTTAAAAAGAGGATTTCGAAACAGGGAGGAAGGGGGGGGTCAGGAAAAGGAACTCAACTGCCTTTGATAACCTCCCAACAGCCTTTCCTTCTCCAGGACGCGTGCTCGGCTGGGGCAGCGCCCGCATCCCCGGCCTGGCGGGCGCGCGCGCCTCCTCTTTTCCGGGCGCCCACCTTCGCGGGGAATCCCCCGCGGCCAGGCTGGGCTTCTGCCGGCGGCCGCCCCGCTTTGTCTCCGACGTCGCGCTCCGCGACTCGCTCGCTCGCTAGCTCGCCCCTTTACCCCGGTGCGAGCTGTAACCCGATCTCCCATTTCCTGGTGGATTCTCTTAAAGAGGCCGCGGTCGAGAAGCAGAACAAAGGCTATTGTTTTACTTCCTCCTTCGGATTCCGCGTCCTTACCGGAATGTCCCTTCCTATATAATTATTTTCATTGCGTCTGCGCTCGGCGGGGGGTGGGGAAACCCTGTGCCTTTCAATGTATCCAAGAGACGGAGCTAGGGGAGGGGAGGCGTTTAATAAAACCTGTTCTGAGGTTTCTGGGGCCCCGATGGAACGTTTCTCGGCGTGTCTTCCGCGAGCCAGGCGGCGGCCCAGCGGAGCCTAGGACGCCCCGCGCCAGGCCGGCGGGGGCCGCGCCGCCCGCCTAGTTAGCAGCCGCGGCCTCGCGCGGCCCCGCTCCCCGGGATCCTCCGCCCGCGCCCCCGCCGCCGCCCCTCCCCCACCCCGGCCCGGCTTTTATTTCTCCGATGCGGGGCTGTAACCCGATCTTTTATTTCCTGGTGGCTCCTTTAAGAGGCAGAGCTCAGTGCTGGGAATTCACGTCAGTTTCTGCACTGAAACTCTCAAGATCAATGAGCAAAGAGCTTTCTCAGTTCTGCCTTTCAGTTTCTCTCTTCCAGGAAGGAAAACATTCGAGAGGGAGAGCGAGGGAGAGCGGCGGGAGGGCGGGGGGCGGGGGCGCCGGCCCGGGTGGGAGGAGAGAGCGGGAGGCCGGCCGGGCTGCGTCCCGGGTCGCCGCGCCGCACCGCGACCTGCAGACCCCGCCGCCGCGCCGCCCGGCTCCCACGCCCCCGCCGCCCCGCGCGGCGACTCCGCCGG
>NW_021703783.1:8331407-8357594 GCF_005190385.1 Monodon monoceros
TGCCCCCGCCGCCCCGCGCGGCGACTCCGCCGGCGCCCGCCCCGCCCCGCGCGCTCGCGGCCCCCCGGGGCGGCCGCCGGGAGAGATGCTGCAAGAAACTTCTTAAATGACCGCGTCCGGCCGGCCGTGGAGCGTTTCTGGGTTGGGGAGAGGAAAGGAAAGTGGAAAAAAACTGAGAACTTCCTGATCTCTCTCGCTGTGAGACATGTCTGAGACTCCTGCTCAGTGTAGCATTAAGGTAAAGATCTTCTCCCCCTCCCTCTCCGGGGTGGAAAACCTTGAGCTGCACCGGCCCGGCCAGTCGTACTGGGCTCTTCAGTTGCGAGGGGACTGTTGCAGTCGCTCTGTTCGCAGGAAATTATTTGGGGCGCCGGGGAAGGAGACGCGGCTCGCGGCGGCAGCGTACCCTTTAGTGTAACCTTGCTGCTACCCCTCCTCCCGCCGAGCGCCCTGTCGGCTCCTGCGCCCTCACCTCACCCCTTTGCTTTTTGACAATGAAATGCCAGTCACCGTCGGTCTGGAGGAGCCCGAGTGGTCTCCAGGACTGTAAAACACCCCCGTAATTAGTGTGTCTTTAAAAAAACCTGGTCCCTATTCGTACTCCCAACATGTGACCGAAATGGAACTTTTGTTCCCGAGGGGTGGTCTCCTTAGAAAAAAAAGTTCTCCGGCTCCATTGGGGTTGGAATCATTTCTTTTTTATAAGGGCTCACAGAGTCGGATCAGACAGATTCCCCCCACCCCCGCATTGTAATTGCAAGCGCTTGTCGGAGAGACAGTCGTGGTGTCAGCTTTTCCTGGGCATTGCACAATGAATTTCTTTTCTTTTTTTTTCCCTTTAAACCAAGGTGAATAAAGTCGCTGAATGGTTATTTTACTCTGATGCGTATGAACGCTGAGCAATCCCAAAGTAGAAAACTCCCGTGTTGCAGAGAGGGAGAATTATCTAAGTGACCAGACAAAATGACCTTCCCAGTTTGACAGTGCAGAGAGGAGAGCTAAGAGTAGAAATCTCCCAGCTTTCTGGCCATGGTTTTCAGTATTGTAAATGCAGGATGGTGAAGGATGTTTGCAAACACAGCATTTACCTTCCAAGTAGCTGTGTGTGTACGTTTATGGCTAGTGGTGCTGCGGTTTGTTGCTTCTAGAAAGTTGTCGTAAAGTTTGCCACTGTGAGGACGCAGACTGATTTGTCCATCTCCCCCAATTATTTTGCCCATCCTTGCATTTGGTGTGCACTTCCATTTCACTGTTCCATCAGTACCCAGATGGAAAAGCCTTTTGCTTCTGTGAGAGGCTGAAGCTCCTGAAGTTTGTTTGTGGCTTGGCCCATTAACTGTGTTCATTGAGGGAACCCTGCAGAGACAATGAACAAGTAACCAGTTTTCTTCATCTATGGAGAATTCGAGAAACCTTTCCTGCTTTAACATGGCTTTTCCATAGAATCTGTTTAGAGGAAACAGTATTTTATCATGTTTGCTTATTAGGGGGGGGTTCATAATTATACTCAGGTGTTAGTGTTTCTTATCAGGAAAGATTCTCATGGGGTTTGAATTAGGGCTAATGTGAACTGAAAAGGTGGGTTGGGTTTCTTTGTTTTTGCCTTGCAAAAAAATGCCCAGTGGAACTTTCGGGTTTCTGTGTTTGTACATATCTGGGGATAGCAGTATGTCTGCGGTAGCAGGGGGGTGTCAGAGTAAAGATGTTAGGTAGGTTTATACTTCAAAACCAATTTCTTTTGCTGTATAAATTTGATTCTACGAGTTCAGGAAAATCCTACGGTATGCCTGATCTAATTTATCTGACACTTCATAACACAAACAGAGGTAACTAAATACTAGGGTATGAAATCAGTAAATTGTATTTAGCTCTATGGCAATAAATCTGACCTGGGGAGAACCTGGACCAACTATGAGATAGTGATTTTAGTGTGAAAACAACAAAAAACAAGCCTTTCTGTGACTTTTCTCGATGTCTCTTCTAAAGAGACTGCATATGCCCCCTGTTCTGAGGGGCTTATGTTTGGGTACTGCAGGTGCTCACCTTATTGTACCCCAGTGGGAGGCTACAGCAGCCCTTTCCTTACACACATGGATGGAATCATTCCCAAACCCAGACAGCACACTGTCTTACATGTGACATAAAAATTGCAGCCATAGTTTGTATATCATTTTCTTCCTTATTGTTTACCCTGCAGTTCTTTTCGGGAGCCTCTTTTCTCACTCTGTATTTCTCTGTAATTAGATTTAATGGTCTTCACTAGTAATGAACGTATCACTTTTATTTTGGATTGCTCTTTATGGAACCAGAATATGACTGTTTGCTTGGACTGTGCATATGTTTAAATGCACATATGTGAAGTGCGTTTTTCCACAGAGTTTGTTTAGTTTGCAACGTTCCAGTAAGAAGCGCCGGAGATCAAGGACTGGGCTTATTCTAGCTTGTCTGAAAATGCTCTGGTGATGTGTGCGGTGTTTCCCTTAGTCCTTGGGATGTGGTACAGTGACTGCATAATAAAAAATGTTTGCTGGGAACCCACAAGAACTGGGATTTTTTTCTGCAGTCCAGTAAACAATAAAGTTTTCTGTGGAGCAGAGAATGAGCGTCAGGAGCTTTCAAGGATGACCTGATGGCTCTGATATCCTGAGGACATGTGACACGGAAGGCTCTCTGTGTGGAGAGATTTCCTTCACTCCTCCTGTCTACTCCTGAAACCTTCCTCCCTGGCTCTCATTCCTTACAAGCAGCTGGTCAGCAGGCAGTAAATTCCTCATTAGCTGGTGTGATGGAGCACAGAGGAGCCTGACCAGAGGCAGCCACGGAGGGAAGTACTCTGTTTACTTCTGTGCTAGAAAAGAGTAGTGTACGATTTCGGTGGAATTTCCAGGGTGAAAGTTTCTGAATCAGCCAGTGACATCTCTGTATGTGTCACTTTCACGGTGGTGGTGGCTGGAATGCCTGATACCGGCTTTTATATTTCTTTTGCACTTTATAAGCATGTTCCTGGCACCGCAGGGAAGTTAATATCAGACACATGTTTATAGCAGAAGACAGGTTGACCAGCCCAGGGTCACCCAAACTATGGCTGCGCCCCACCGTTTGTCTGCACTGGGCGCCCTCATCGTGAGAGATTAAATGCTTCCATTCCTGACCATTTGGGGTTGTTTAAATGTAAGGACAGGGTCACCTAACTCTGTAAAAAGTCCAGTTATTTTTTTTGGAGGATCGTGTGGCTGACTGCTGGGTACGGGAGAAAGGAAGAGGCTATCTTTTCCATCATCAGCCTTCACCTTCAAGTCACCTGTTCAGTTTTAACTTCAGCCAAGTTGCAGTGGAAAGTAACTATGGCCCAGCAGACACAGCCCTTTGTAAGGCTCGGCTGGGCGGCCGGCTAGAACTATCCAGGATAGTACAGAGAAATAGTTGCCTAACATCCCTGGCCCCTCCTTTCCCTGCCCTCCGTACTGGTTGGCTTTTTTAGCGGAATGCAGTCTCTATTTTGCTGCTTTCTGGGAGTCTCTGGGTTTCCCCTCCTGGACTCTGAGCTCCTTGGGTTTAGTGGCGATAATCTTTGCGTCCTGGTGCCCACCTTGGCACCTGTCTCAGAAATGTGTGTCAGTAATGTTTGCTGATTTGCAGTGAAGCATGGAAGGAGGTCAGTACCCTTTCCGCTCTCTGTCCTGTGTGCTCGGAGTGACTTAACACTTCACCCACAGGCTAGCATACAGTGGTTACTAGGGCCACTCTGCTGTCACAGGGAGGCCTAGAGCACTCCCTTGGGTGTCTGCCTAAAAATTATTACTGGTAGAATTTTGGCCTAATAATAATGTTTTCTTATTTTGATAACATTTTCAAAAACTGCTTTTGTGTCTCAATAAACAACAACATGGAACTGGGTAAAAGATACGAGACAGGGGCTTGAGGAATCACTGGAGAAGGTTCAGATTGGCAGGCTTCTAAGTTTTCCACAGGGTCTTCAGCAAGTGAATCAGGGAACTTTGAGAATCTAAGAGCTGAGAGACTATAAAGATCACTTGGGCCAACGTCTGATCTTATTTTATTTTTTTGCTGTGTTGGGTCTTCGTTGCTGCGCACGGGCTTTCTCTAGTTGCGGTGAGCGGGGGCTACTCTCCATTGCGGGGCGCGGGCTTCTTACTGCAGTGGCTTCTCTTGTTGCGGAGCGCGGGCTCTAGCGGCACGGGCTTAGTTGCTCCGCGTCATGTGGGATCTTCCTGGACCAGGGCTTGAACCCATGTCCCCTGTATTGGCAGGCGGATTCTTATTTATTTATTTATTTATGGCTTCATTGGGTCTTCGTTGCTGTGTGCGGGCTTTCTCTAGCTGCGGTGAGCGGGGTCTACTCTTTGTTACACTGTGCGGGCTTCTCATTGCAGTGGCTTCTCTTGTGGCAGAGCACAGGCTCTAGGCCTGCGGGCTTCAGTAGTTGTGGCACGTGGGCTCCAGTAGTTGTGGCTCGCAGGCTCTAGAGCACAGTCTCAGTAGTTGTGGCACACGGGCTGAGTTGCTCCGCGGCATGTGGGATCTTCCCAGACCAGGGATCGAACCTGTGTTCCCTGCATTGGCAGGCAGATTCTTAACCACTGCACCACCAGGGAAGCCCGGCAGGAGGATTCTTAACCACTGCGCCACTAGGGGAGTCCCTACAACGTCTGATTTTTATGGAGAGGAGGTCCACACAGCTAAATTGTTTGCTTCAGCTGATCGGTGACTGAGCCAGGTTTAGAGCAACGCAGACCCCCTGGTTCTCAGGCCCCTGTCCCTCACTGGGCTGGGTTCACGGTGCATCCCTATAAGAGGCCAAGGAAATTCGATACAATAGGCAACACACTCTCTGGCACTTCCCAGCTTGGTCCATTTTAATCGAAAGCCAGCTGGTATGAGGGCACAGAGGTACGTGCCAAGGAAGATGGTGTGTGTGGGAGCCCTGGGTCCAGAGGGTATATTGTTAGATGTGAGAAGAGGAAGGAGTAGGAGTGGGGGATGAGGGAAGAAGGGCTTCCTGGACTTGTATTTGCACCACCATCTACAGCAATACATTTTTTGTATTCTGGTAAAAAGCATGTAACATTAAATTTACCATCTTAACCATTTTTAGGGGTACAGTTCAGTCGTGTTGTCTGTTCACGTTGTCGTGCAACTGATCTCTAGAAGTTTTTCATCTTGCAACACTGAAACTCTATACTCACTCAACACCCATTTCCCCTCTCCCCTTCTCCCAGCCCTCCGTAACCACCTTCCTATTTTCTTTCTATGATTTTGACTACTTTAAATAGTTCATATGAGTGGAACCATACTTTCTTTATTTCACTTAGCATAATGGCCTGGAGGCTCATCCATGTTGCAGTATGCGACAGGATTTCCTTTTTTTCAAGGCTGTGTAATATTCCATTTTCTGTATATGCCATATTTTCTTTATCCATTCGTCTGTTGATGGACATCTGGGTTACTCTCATCTCACAGGTGTTGTGAATACTGCGGTGGTGAACATGGCTGTACAAATGCCTCTTTGAGATCCTGCTTTGAGTTCTTTGGATTTATACCCAAAGATGGGATGGTGGGGTGCAGTGGTACTTTTTTATACCATGTGAGGGACTGGTACTTCTGTTTTGGGCTGAGGGTGCCGGACCTGTTAGCAGGGCCTTTTCTGAGGAATCCTTGAGGGGGCCCTAGGCTCAACTATACACCTTAATTTATACATAGTAGGCCCTGCATCAGCTAAAAGCATGGCAGCTGGTCCTAGGGAAGTAGCTCACCTCTTTAGCACAGGTAAGTGAAGGGAAAAAACACCCCACATATGGGCACCAGAGGAAGGTGGAACTAAAACAAACTCTGTGCATCTGAGTAGAGCACACTGAGGCAGGCTGGGGGCAGGTGGGGAGGGCGTGTGAGGACCAACTTGAAGAGCAGGTGCGTTTCGTTACGGATGTTGAAAAGTTGCCCTGTGGTGTGGATCTCCCGGCTGAGGGAATCAGCGCCAGACGAAGCCCCCTAGGGTGTGGGGTGTACAAACGAAGTATTTGTCTCTGTGAATGCTACTTCAGGAGAAGCACTGATGGTGGTTTTCTGGCAGAGTCCTTCACTGCCGCATTTGTTGTAGAAACCAGTCTCTGTGTGGATTTGTTGAATAGCACGAGTGTAAGTTGACGCAGGGTTCCCACGCCAGAAGGGGCCCAGCTTAAAGACCAGTCGCTGCCAAGCCTAGTATTTGGAGCGAGAAAGGGTAAAGTTAGTGAGAAGTTAGAATGATAGCCTATTAAAAAACAAACACATTTTCATTGATTTTTGAACATACAGGAACCAGCCTAATAGAGTGTGGCTTTCCAGGGCGTCTAAGGCTGAGCCTCCGTGTGAACAGGCAGAAATGACTTGTGTCCACACCATCAGCTGGTGAGAAATGAGGGCTGCTGTGTGCTGGAGACTGTACCTTCCGCATCGAAATAGTACCATCAGTATGTTACTTGCTCTGTTAATTTGCTTGATCACCCTTTCTTTTTAGATAGTGAAAGTATACAGTTCAGCCTGGTCTTCGGCTAAATGACCTTGAATGTGGGGAGTATGTGGGGTGGTGACAAGGAAGGTATCAGCCTGTGTTTGTTAGGTGTGGAGCCCCAGATGAGCTAACTGCTTACTCAGGCCTGTGGACTAAGCGTATGGGAAACTGTGGAACACCTGCGTTTTGGGAGCCTTGTAAGGTCTAGGTAATTAAAGGGGTTTGTGTGCTGCGTTGGTGGTCATCCTCCTCCATCATCACCACCATCGTTTATTGGATACTGCTGTGTGCTGGTCCTTGGGCTAAGCGTTTTATCTACGTTATCTCATTTGCTCTTTACTACTCCCTCCGGGATGCAGGTTTTCTCCCTGTTTTGCAAAGGAGGAGCCTGAAGCCCATAGCCGTGAAGCGATGTATTGGTCTGAGATCTTTCAGGCTGTATTCTGGCCTGAGCTTCACCGAGTCTACATCTCGGGACTACAGTTCCAAAGCACTTTCTCTCCTGACCCAAGACTCAAGGACAGCCACCTTTATGAAGAAAGTTAGGAAACCAAGAGTAATGGGGCTGTGGGGGAGCTTCCCACAGGCCAAGATGAGAGGTGGGAAGAGAGCCGGCAGAGATGCTCCTTCCCTCTCTGGGTGGGTGCCCCCTAACCGACCCTCTCGTGCAGGGTAGCCAGATGGTCATGTCGCACCACCCACCTGGGAATGGACGTCCAGATCTCCCATTTGTACACCAATCCCTGATGTTCTCTAGTGATACTTTGTCTGTGGGTGGGTTCATTTGTGCCCTTTTCATGTTTTTCTCAGAAATCTTTTCCCTCTCTGTCTCGCTCTGCTTTCCCCCAGTGTCTCCTTACCCTGTCATTAGGTGATCAGGTGGGTGACAGGCCAGGGCTGTGTCCTCTCATCCTGCCCACCCTCGGAGCTAGACCCCTTGGTCACACCCTGGTCAGTCTCTCTCTTTCCACTGCTTTTTTTTTTTTTCAACTTCAAACTTTTTACGCAATCCACGAATGCAATGCTTTTTAAAAACCATCCCTCATGTCCATCTGAAGATACTGTGTGATTTCTAGGAATCTATTTGATGTCTCTTCAGGTGTTCCCTGATTTCCCCCACCACCAAAGGAATCATCTTTTTTCTTTAATATATTTATTTATTTTTGACTGCCTTGGGTCTTTGTTGCTACACGTGGGCTTTCTCTAGTTGCGGCGAGCGGGGGCTACTCTTCGTTGCGGTGCGCGGGCTTCTCATTGCGGTGGCTTCTCTTTGTTTCAGAGCACGGTCTCTAGGTGCGCAGGCTTCAGTAGTTGTGGCATGTGGGCTCAGTAGTAGGGGCTCGCGGGCTTAGTTGCTCCGCAGCATGTGGGATCTTCCCGGACCAGGGCTCGAACCTGTGTCCCCCTCATTGGCAGGCGGATTCTTAAGCACTGTGCCACCAGGGAAGCCCTGTCTTTTTTCTTGATAGCTTGATACCTGACCCTACTGGCCTTGTTCTAATTTCCCGGAATGAAGGGAGAATTTGGGCCCTCTGACTTTATGCATTTCTGGATTTGAAGAGCTTTAATGAAGCCTGTCTTCAGAGCAGACATAGGGAAGGAAGCACACAGAGACATGGCGTGGAGGGAGTTAAGAAGGGACTAAGAAAGCCTAAGCCCTGATTCTCATGAAACAGATGAGGAAACTGACCCGTGCAGCATTTAAATAGCCTGTTTGAGATCACAGTACTCTTCAAAGCTGAGCTGGAGTCAGGATCCAGGTGTTCTGTCCCGGGACCGTGTTCCACTAACACCAGGAAAATTGGCAAAAAGCAGACAAGACCTCAGAAAGCATAGCTTCGTCGTGAGGACTCATATCTAGAGAGTGAAGCTCCTTTGTCTGGCACCACACATTGACCGACAGTATTAATGATCATCATTATGACCTTGTCCCAGTTGAAGACGAACTGTAAATTATGAGATTTAGGAAGTTAGGAAATAGTGTCATGCATTTTGGAAAGCTGTCCAACAAAAATGGTTGGCATAGAAATAATGTTACGTTTTTAGAAGGCCACGCTTCAGCTATCTGGGCGAATGACTTATGAAAATAATACCTTACTCCCCAAAGAAGACAGGAAAGAACTACCCAGTAAATCTGCGCGCTCACCGGAGCTCGTGTGTTCCTCGGGGGTATTTTCCCTTTGTATGTGGGAGTCAGACACACGGAAAACGATCTTATTTCCTGAATGACCTGAAAAGGGCGTGCGGCCCCACTGGTGTGAGCACCGTGGGTGCGTACGCTCAGTGATGTGACTGTTGATCCCGTGTAGTTCCAGTCAGCGCTGCTTCAGAGTTTGATTTGCACTTTATTCTGCTTGATGCTATTCATTGGTTCTTCTCTGTAACACTGATTTCCCTTAAGGGGCTGGTAAGTTCCCGAGAAGAGGGGAGCGGTCATTGCCATACCGTGAAGAGCTTCTAGGGGAAGGAAGGACCCTGTAGTAGACAGACCTGAGTGCGAATGCTGCTTCTTGAACTTGTTCATCTTAAGCTTGAACCTGTTAAGTCATCTGAAGTGGTAGTAAAAACACCTGTCTTTGGGGGCTGTTGGCGCTGCCTTACGTTGTTTTAAAAACACCCAAACTTAGTTCTTCTCCCCTCCCTCTTTATATATCCTCCCATCACAGGGATCTAGAAGGGGCAAGAGACTTTCTAGTCCTGTGCCTGCCTTATACCGTTGAGAAAATGGAGCTCAGAGATGTTATGGTATTGCTCGAGCTCCCGTGGCTGGTTTGCGGCACCGCCTGAACTAAACTCCAGGCCTTGCAGGTGGGCCAGCTCCCAGGCTGGGCTCTTATCACCGTCGCCATGAGTTTCTCCCAGGGTTGGGGTCGCTCAGTCAGCGCTCAGCAAAGCCTCGCTTTTGACTTTCATTGAATACAGACCACAGTAACAGGAGCAAGGAGCCAGCTGCAATTACATGGTGGAAACAGATGCCTCTTGCATCTTAAAATTGTGAGGGCAGAGCTAGTAGGGTTCTGAATAAGTTTCCAGAGATGAAAGGAAAGGAAAAAACCCGAAGCCTGGAAGTACTGTACAGGGCCTCTGATGGGCATTATTACTCAGCCCTCAAGTATTCAAACCTATTCAGGGATCTGCTTGTTCATACAGTTGCTTATTATTTGCGACCGGGCCGAGACTTGAGAGGGAGCGTCCATTCTTCAGTCCGCTTTTGTGTGGCACGCAGCCCCGTGTCTGTCTGACCACAGAGCAGACACTGTTTGCTGTGGGTGGTGAATTTCCAGTTCCAAGCGTCAGGGGTGGATGGCTCTTCATGGAGGTTTAGACGGAAGAGTTTGAAGAAGCCAAATTTGTAACTTTGGGGCATGAGGGAACCTTTGTTTTTAGTAAATGTTAAGAGGGGGGCTGAAGTATTTGTTAGCAGTATTTTGCTGTGGACTTAACAGTGCGTTCCTCTTTGATATCCATTTTAAATGAGAAGATGAAATGGGGCCTGGAAAATAGCCCTTTTTGAGGAACAGTGGAGAGAATGTTCGCGGCCTCCGCCGCTGTCCCCAGAAGCAGGTGTGGGCACTTTTAGGCAGTTGAGGAAAGAGCTTAGGTCTGGAGAGCAACCGTTCCTCTCCCTTCGCCCTGGAAAACACAAGAGAACTTTGGTGATTTTTCTGCTCAGCTGTCTTGCAGCCCTCTCCGGTGGGTTATGATGAGGCCAGGTAACTTCATCTTTCTGAAGATTTCTCTGTATCATGAGGTCACTAATCCCTGATTCTGTCACATCCCCTATACACAAGGAAGCAGCAACCAAAGATGAGATACTGACTCTCAGGTATTTCCTGGAAGAAATGAGCTACAGATAGAAATCAGCATTGTAATTAAAAAAAAAAAAATCAACCCCCAAAGAACAGCCTTTCTGTGTCTGAAGTCACCCGTGTCCCTAACACCTCCTTGGGTCTCTGGGGAAAGTGTGGGTCTAGGTGTGCAGCGGTGGCCTTGCATGTACCAGCCTGGCTGTGGTGTGGCCAGAACAGTGCTGGCATCCCTGACGAAGACTCCAGGTCAAGAGACAGTTTGGGACCAGTATTGTCTGAAGCCTAATAATTAGTACTCGGATAAATAGATCTGCCACTGGTGTAGCCAAGAGGAACCATACCTGAGACGTTATAAAAGGGGAGCAGGTGTTTGCTGAGTACTTTTCTGGACTGCTTTGTGGAAGCTCAGACAAGGGAAGGCAACTTCTTTCCATGTTACTTCCTTCCTTCATTGTTCTAGACCATATATCTTTCCCAGACACTATCTGTGACCGTCACGTCGGCCTCCTGCCAGAGCAGACCACATGGCCGTGTCTCCTGACTCAGCCATCTGGTCCAGCGCTGTCTTTTCGTGTGTAGGTTTGTGATCACAGGCCGGGCACCCAAGGGGACAGAAGTGAGTTCTCATTTCTTTGGGCCTCTGTGGGTGCTCTCGTGTCCAAATTCCTGCCCTGGAGTTGGCACATCTGGTTTTGGGAACTGGGCAATCTGAAAGATTGGCCCTCTCATGCATTTGGTAGCTGCCGTGTCCTCCTTTCGACCTGAGATCTGAAAAATCCGGGTCATGAGTTCACTGGACTGGTGCCTTGTTCTGTCGAGACCGTGGCTCTCCTAATGGTCTTGACAGTCGTGGCCAGTGATGGGTCGGGACGGCAGGTCAGGATCACTCCCACTCTGCACCTCTCGATCTGGCCTGTCTCCAAAGTGAGGTGCACTGGGTGGGAGAACTGTCATTTAAGGGTGAATTCTGAGTGGCCTAGGTCCCCAGTCTGGGTAAGTCTCCTCTTCTCCTGGTTGTGGAGATCTGAATGACCCAATTTAGCTGACGACATCTCAAGTCCCCTGGAAGGCTGCCAGCTCCGTGTTTGACTCTGTGCCCCCGAGTCCCGCCCCGGGTCTGCTGACTTGAACACTTTAGGGTGAGTTGGGATGGGAGACCATACCCGTTGGGAAGGCAAGAGGCTTTGCCCTCAGACCCAGAGAAACAAAGCCTCTCTCCGAAGTTGGCATTCTGCTCTTGTGCACCTCTGAGGCTCTGTGCTCCTGGTGGGGCCGTGCATGAGTGGTGAGGGCACGCTTCTCGGAAGCAAAAGTCAGCTGCAGGTCAGAAGCAGTTTTTGGATACGATGGAATCCTGGGGGAATGCTGGCGAGCACAGGAAGGCTGCAGTGGTGATCCTCTAATCTCTTTCAGCATGCTGTAAGGGGATCTTTAACTTTCACCCAGACAGGAGGGAGATGGGCACAGGGACCTAGGTGTTGGGTTACATCTCAAGTAGGGAACCTATTAGTATACCCGTCTTACGTGCTCCCACACTCCCTGGCACCTTGGCTTTTTCTAAGCTCCCTACCCTAGAAAATGAATAAAGATCCACTGACATCAACGGCAGATTTATTTCTCATTTTCTGGGTGCAAGGTCGTGGGCTCTGCTTGGAGATGTGTGGGACGAGGCCTCGGAGGGAAAAGAGCCTTAAAAATGCAAGAAAAGGCAGAAAGCCACGCACACCCCGCCGAAAGGCCCTGTTATTGCAGCAGAGGGACGAGCCGGGCCCCGGGGTGCAAGTCACTGTTAACCTTAGCCTGCTTTTCTGAGAATTTGCCTGTCTCGAAAGATTTGGTGAAATGGACAAATGGAGCTTCTGTAAGGTAGGGGGCATGCCTGCGCGCGCTTTCGTGGTCAGCCATGGTGTTGAACAGTCCCATTGAAGGGAACGATGGTTGGAGCTTCTGTAAGGTAGGGGGAATGCCTGCGCGCGCTTTCGTGGTCAGCCATGGTGTTGAACAGTCCCATTGAAGGGAACGATGGTTCTGGGTACGTTTCCATTTCAACTGTGGTATTTAAAGGTTTGCCATGGCGAGGGATGTGGGTGGACGGGAGTATAGTCCTCTTGCCTCTTGGTTAGTTTTATCTAGGTTATAGGTGAAAATGAGTTCGCCACATCTCCTGTTTCTTATTTGGGTCCATTTTAGGATGACCTGCAGAGCCTAGTTTGGGCAAATCTCGTTATCCTACCCAATGCACATGTTTGTGGACCGCCAGGCTACATGTCAGATGGATTATGAGGAAGGATCCACTTCACAGCTCCGGCCCCCTTATTGGTGCTTGTGATTCTTCCTGGGGTCTTGTATATACTTAGGGTGCTTTTCTCCCTTAATCCTTCTGGGACTCCGCCTGGGGCTGTGTTGACAAGGTTGCGCCACTTTGGGGAAGTTCTGGCCTCACGCTTCCCCAGGCGGGGTCCAGCTGGCTGCACTTTGGGCAGTTGATGGTACTTAGAGCTTCAGGGGTTTCCATTTGCCAGAAAGGTCATCTCTCAGCTGGCCCTAGTGTCCCCAGGGCACACACGTTAGGCTTTGGGGGAAATTCACAATTTCAGCTTCGCTCTTTGTTCGCATCTTGTGTACATTAATGGCCTCATAATTGAAGTGCATTGAACTATTGCTCCACAATCCAAAGCCTGGAAAGTAGCTTCTTTGGGTCAGGGAAAGGTTTCTAAGTACAGTTATTGAAGGCTCAAGCTTAAAAACCAACACTGGAGGTTAGAAGTAGCGTGTTCTAGAGGGAACAGTGCGAGGGTAGCTGACACCAGGTCTTTTTGCACTATTTTTAGTTCTAGTCGGGACTGTATGGGGTGGCTTGTGCTTCCTTGGACATCATTCTGCTTTTATTCCAAGGGTTTGTTCTTGTGACTCTTTATATGTGCAGATGTATTGCATGCTCATAGGATCGTATGTCTCAGCAATTATGGCATAATCTGTTTTCCAGCATATAGAGTGAAAGATTGCATGAAACCCAGCCTTGTGGCAAAGAAACCCTACATGTAGATGTAAAATATATCTCCTTGGAGGGCTGGCTTCCTGATGGGCTATAAATGGATTGTTAAACAGCAATGCGAGGGGCTGTTAACAAGCTGTTTCTAAGAGCATCTCCCTGGTCTGGTCTGAAAAGGTAATGTGTACATATTGCAGCTATGAAACAGTTTGCCTGTGGTGCTTATATGTTGGTAGATTGTGTGTGTGTGTTGGGGGGGTATTTTCAGTGGTGAATGGACTGAAAAGATAATTTTTTTCATTGAAGTGTAGTTGGTTTACAATATTGTGTTAGTTTCAGGTGTACAGCAAAGTGATTTGGTTATACATATATGTGTATATATCTATATTCTTTTCTCCAATTCTTTTCCATTACAGTTTATTACAAGGTATTGAATATAGTTCTCTGTGCTATACAGTAGAACCTTATTGTTTATCTATTTATATCTAGTAGTGTGTATCTGTTAAATCTGTACTCCTAATTTATTCCTCACCCCCCTTCCCCTTTGGTAGCCATAAGTTTGTTTTATATGTCTGTGTGTCTGTTTCTGTTCTGTAAATTTTTTAGGAATTTGTATTATTTTTTAGATTCCACATATAAGTAATATCATATAATATTTGTCTTTATCTTTCTGATTGACTTCACGTAGTAAGATAATCTCTAGGTCCGTCCGTGTTGCTGCAAATGGTATTATTTCATTCTTTTTTACGGCTGAGTAATATTCCACTGTATATATGTACCACCTCTTCTTTTTTTTTTTTTTTTTTTTTGCGGTACGTGGGCCTCTCCCGTTGCGGAGCACAGGCTCTGGGGTGTACAGGCTCAGCGGCTCCGTGGCATGTGGGACGCTCGCGGACCGGGGCACGAACCCGTGTACCCTGCTTCGGCAGACGGACTCTCAACCACTGCACCACCAGGGAAGCCCCCCACCTCTTCTTTATCCATTCATCTGCCGATGGACACTTAGGTTGCTTCCATGTCTTGGCTATTGTAAATAGAGCTGCTGTGAACGCTGGGGTGCATGTATCTTGAAAAGATCATTTTAAATGTTGTCTATTTGCTCCTATGTCAATGTCCACTTTGTCCATTGGGCCGTGTTCTGGTTTAAATGAAGAGGTGTTTGGTCAGCACAGGGTATGGCTCACCCAGACTTCAAAAAGCTTTAGTACGTTTATGATAACACCCTAAGTGCATAATAGCTGCTTTAAGGATTTAGAATACTTGGAGGAATAGGTGAGTCACCTCCCCATAAGCCAAGTAACATTCAGATTCTAAGTTCAGTGAAGCAGAGTTCCTTTTATGTGTCTAGTCTTATTGGAAATTCTTTTCACGTTCAGGTGACATAGCTGAAAATTGGTCCATGGCAGTTTTCTGCTACTCTTGGGTTTTAATGAGAACCCTTTCTTGATTCCAGGATGCCACGCTTCTACTGTGTTCGCAGCTGCTGTGTTGAAAAACAGGTGTCTCTTATAATCCCCTGCCCGGATCAGTTTGCTAGCCTGGCAAAGCCTTACTATTATTGTTTACTTATTTATTTATTTTTGTCCCATGGAGGTTAGATAACTGCCAAGAGGTGCTGATGGGCAGGATTAATGGGATAGAAGATGGCAGCTTTCCTTGGTGGAGGTTTCTATTAAAAGAATCTGAGAGTCTCAGGGCGTAAAGATAGAGCTACAGAAAACCGTTCAGGATACGAATCACCGGAGAGAAGAGCCAAAAGGAGGGTAGTAATAATAGTTCTGCCAAGTCACCTCTCTCTCCTTCAAAGGCCAGTGTGGCCACAAAAGCCATCCAAGATGAGGGTGGGGAGTGAGGACCGTTCTCTGGTCCACGGGGCACCAACGGACTCATCCGTGGTTGCTTCTCCGGGCTTCTGGATCCTGTGCGGCCCACACCCCATGTCTCTCACACTGTTCTTTCTTCTCCATGCTGACTAACACTGTCTCCCTCTGGCCCCGGACTCTTCAGCTGTCTCCCACCTGATCTTCCTTCCTACACTCCCTGCTCCTTCCCAACCAGCCCAGAATGATTCTTGGCAAACAAGAAATTGATTACACCAAGCCCTTTCTGACACTGCAGTTCAGGATGAAACCCAGCTCTCTGTCAGGGCATTGAGGCCCTGGACAGGCTGCCTTTCTATCACTAGAATCATCTCCACCCTCCTGCCGCACGTTGTGGTCCAACCAAGACCTGTCGTTCTCCCAAACCACGTTATGAACTTTTATGCCTGGAATCTTGCCCTGATCCTTCTTCTGCCTGGTAGCCAACTTGTCATCTGAATCCCGTTTCTTAAGCCTTCCCTGGTGCTGTCAGGCACAGCATCCTACAGCCTCATTGAACTTGTCTCCGTTACTGGCAGCGATCCTGTTATAGTTTGCATGTGCCTCATCCTCTAGCTGGAGTCAGAATGCACCGAGAGCAAGAGGTTGATGGATTCGTTTTATATTTCCAACGTCCAGCTCAGTGCCTGGCACAGAGAAAGTCCAGTGTTCTTTAGTTGAGTGGAATTTTTTAAATCAGCAAGTATTTATTAATCTTCTGTTAATGGGCTCGGTGGGCGCTAGGCTCTGTGCTACATTAAGAGAAGTGTAAGTTGAAAACCTTGCACAGTTGAAGTCCTGAGTAAATACCCCTTGAAGGTAGAGGGAGGAAGAAAGGGAGAGACCTCATTTCTGTTGCAGTGTCAGGACCGCATGGCAGGGCCACGCCGATACCTAAGTCCCCCCGTGAGACTCAATCCCTGAACTGACACGTACACACAGAGCACCTACTAGGTCTTTCCATCTTGATTGCCTATATTCCAGAGAGGAGCACAGGCAGCTGGAGATGAGGCTTGAGAACCTTTAGGCTGGTTGTGCAGGATGAAGCACGGACAGCCCCAAGTGAGTGAACATATCAGAAATCCGTCCTCTTTTCCCGGCTCAGGGTGCCTCTCGGGTCTGGGAGAGAGAGCTGGGGGCTGTTGGTTGCAGTGCGTGCAGTCCTGACACTGCTGACTGTGATCCTCCGGGAATGAGGGGCCGCCGCTTGCTCTCTGCCTCACCCGTCTGCTCACTGGGTGGCGGAGGTGACCCGAGAGCAGGGCAGCTTGCGAGCTTTCTGCGAAGTCTGGGATTGCCCTTCCAGGAAAAGGGAGGGATCTGACCCTTGCGTCCGTCAACTCCTCAGCCGTCTTCTCCAGATCGCTGTGCTCTTCCACACTTAACCTGGGGGGGTGATCTCTCTGGAGCTCTAGTTCACTCCCAGTGGGTTGCCCTGGGGGGCTAAAGCAGCGAGAAAACTGAAGGTACCACAGGACTAGAAAACCAGCCCCAGGTCCTGTTGTATGGATGGTATGACAGCCTCCACATTTCCATTTACAGTGGAGAACTCAGTGCTGTGTCCTTAAAGACAAGGCTGTCAGGGGAGTATGTTAGAGTTAGGAGCAATCTGACGCGTGTGAGATGGACCAGTCTGGGGAAGCCAGGTATTCTCAGGTACAAGCAGACACACCTGGGCCTTCCATAGGGGCCCAGGTGACTCCTTTTCTCCCTACGCTTGTTGCCATTGACAGACAGACAGGTGGGATTGGGGGCATCAGGGTAGGTGAAAACTTGCAACTTCCCGAACCCAGCCAGACCCCAGCCAGGGCTCTTTTACAGTTCCCCCCAAACTGTCATCTCCCAGCAGCTCTCTTGCCCAGAGCTGTGCTGCCGCTGCCCGCCAGCCCTCCTGGCCTTGGGCTCTTCCTGGCTGTAGGTGGGGCCGTCTCCACGGTGCCTGACCCCCAGGCCCTTCCGTCCTCTCAGGGTGTCCTAGGTTTCCCTTGCCTTCCAGACAGGCTCCACAAGGGGTTGTGTGGCAGGCAGGTCGGGCGCTGTTGCAGGGATGCTCCTCTGAGCCGCGTTGGGCAGCAGCAAAGCCTAGGGCCGTGTGTGCCCAGTGAAAAGACACATTCATGAAGCTGCTGGGGTGCGGGTAGCCGCGAAGCGCATGCCTTCTTCAGAACCCTCAAATCATACACCTCATACCCGGACGACGTGGTGCCGCCAGCGTTCCTCCCACTGTCACTCCCCTGGCCCAGCCTCTCCACTGCCAAGGCTGTTGATGGAGGGGCCATTTCCTCCTCTCTCTCCCTTCCGGCCTTACCAGACCCGAGGGTAAGCTTACTCTTCCGGGAGCAGGGGAACCTGGGCCTAGCCCTGGTGGGCGCTGGGTTCCTGAGCATCAGGACAAACAATCTAATCTTGGGATTCCCTCCCTTTTGGTCCTGTGAGGCATTACAGTCCTAGTTCTAGCACCCTCCTTATGGACACATTTTCCAACCTCTGTAACTACATTAGGGCCGTCAGTCATTGGTTTCACTTGCGTTGCTTAAAAGTTGACCTGCCTACGAGGAAAGTTTCAGGACGCGTTCCTTAAGGAGCTGTTGAAATAGAAATAGGAATGAAGTAACAAGTGCCCATGAAATTGTGTGTAGGGGGGCATCCCCCATCCCCCAGCAGGAGTTACCGTGTTTTCCAAACCCTAACTTGTGACATGTCATCTGATAAAGGACTTCTCAATGTTTTTCGTTTATGTGGCAAGGCTTACAAAAGGGTGCGCTGGTATATTTTAACAACCTAGCGCTTGTTAAAAATAAAATTGCGTGAGATCAGGCCTGTTGCCGAATAGCTTTCCTGCCCGCCAGCCTTCCAGCGTGGCCAAGGTGACACTCAGTGACCGAAGACGCCACACTGTGGGTCTCCTCTGTACTTCCTTCATTTTTTATGACCCTTGGCTGGTATTGAGAAGGATGAGTGAGTCTGTTTGTCTTTCTTCTGGATAAAAGTTGCAAAAAGGACACTTAAGCCTTCTGCTTCAGGGCAGAGTCCGATCACGCGCTGAGATCAGGAAGAAGTTTCCCCCCTGTGGTATCAGATTGCACAGTTGCCCAGCCAGGTGTGCTCGCTCTGTTAAACACACCCAGGAGCACACGCCTCCTTACTGGCCATCTTCAGAGCAGGATGTTGGACTCCTTGGCCAGCAGCCTGATTCCTTTGGCGCGTCCTGCGCTCTAAGATGGCAGGCAGCTGCCCCGGGTGCTCCTGGACTTGGCTTTCCTCCAGCTGTACTGGACTGACCTCAGGGCCGTGTCTTCAGACCCCCAAAACTCTTTGCAACTCTCACTTTGCAATTGGGTCTAAGTATATACACACCCACTCACGTGTGCACGTGGACGCATGCACACACACACACACACACACATATTCATCTTTAAAGAGTTTTGCAAAAAAAAAAAATGAGTTTTGCATAAATTCACTTCCCTTTCCTGAGCTTTACTTCGGTTCCGACACCACATCAAACCCACACACATTCCCAGAGCATCAAAATGCTGTTCACAGTTAATAGTCGAGTTCTTTAAGGCTTGCAGGGGCCAATCTCAAGCTTGTGCTGTAAGTGACTTCGAAGTCTGATCTAAAAGAAGTTGGGGGGTGGGGAGAGATGGACTTTTTCTTTTTTTTTGGTCAGGCCCCGGCCGTACAGCCTCTCGTGCAATAGGGTAATTACCCGCGATTCCCAGGCTGGCCGGCCTGCGTTTTCTTCCTTTGCGTCTCTATCTCCTGGGGCGCAGTACTTCCTTCTATCTCTATTATTAGCCGACTTAACTTTCCCGTTCGGTTCCCGGGTTCCTTCTCATCCTCCCCCAGTCTTTCTTTTCCCTGTAAAGTTATTTTGGGGAGCACTTCCCATGTTCGGTTCAGATGCGAGCCTTCTTTTTCTTTATTAAGATAACATTTTCTCCTTCATTTCATCATGCGTTCATTCATATTCCCAGAGTAGAAACCCTCACCCTCCAGCACATAATGTGCGGTTTGTGAACCTTTAAAACAGTGTGTGCTGACGTTGAGTTCTCCAAAAACAGGTTTGCTCCATCCCAGGACTGTGCACTCTGGTACCCCTGGTGGCCTCTGGCTTATCTTCACTCTCTCTTGCCCTTCTCTTTGTTCTTTGATGATTCTGCCCAAATCATGTTCCTTCCCCAAATTACTGTTTTTTGGGTTTTTTTCCAAATTACTGTTTTCTTTATTTTATTATTTTTTAAAGCTGAGATATAGTTGCTCTACCATATTGTTAAACGTGTACAATATAGTGATTCACAATTTTTAGAGGCTAGTTCATTTATAGTTATTGTAAAATATTTGCTATATTCCCCATGCTGTACGATATATCCTTGTAACTTACTTTATACCTAATAGGTTGTACTTCTGAGTCCCCTACCCCTATTGTGCCCCTCCCCCTTCCCTCTCCCCACTGGTCACCACTAGTTTGTTCTCTACATATCTGTGAGTCTATTGCTTTTTTTTTAAGATTCACTAGTTTGTTGTATCTTTTTAGATTCCACATACAAGAGATACCGTCCAGTATTTATCTTTCTCTGTCTGACTTATTTCGCTTAGCACGGTGCCGTCTAAGTCCATTCATGTTGCTGCAAATGGCAAAGTTTTACTCCTTATGACTGAGTAGTGTTCCATTGTGTGTGTATGTGTGTGTGTGTATATACACACACCACATCTTCTTTATCCATGCACCTGTTGATGGACACTTAGGCTGCTTCCGTGTCTTGTCTTGGCAATTGTAAATGATGCTGCTGATAACATTGGGGTGCACGTATCTTTTCGAGTTAGTATTTCCATTTTTTTTCGCATGTGTATCCAGGAGCAGAATTGCTGGGTCATATGGTAGTTCTGTTTTTAGTTTTTTTGAGAAACCTCCATACTGTTTTCCATAGTGGCTGCATCAATTTACATTCCAACCAACAGTGTACAAGGGTTCCCTTTTCTCCACATCCTGGCAACATTTGTTATTTGTGTTCCTTTTGATGATAGGCACTTTGACAGCTGTGAGGTGATAGGCCATTGTCCCAAATTACTGTTTTAGTACTTGTTCATCTTGGTTTGTTCATTTTGTAGTTTATTGTTTCCTTTCTCCCCTTAAGTTTGTCATATTCTTTGGGGTATGCTGGTATTCCTTCCTATTAGTTAGAGATTATTATACCAGTTTTCATTACCTAAATTTGCTAAATGGACATAATAGTATTTGGTACTTATATCAAGCAAGCCCTTTGGAAATAGGGGAAGGAAAGTAGGTTTTTGGCAGCTTTTGGTATAGTGATAATTCCAAATTTATAATAATTGAGAAATAGTTCATGTAATTCTTACAGAGGAGAAGCTTGAAAGTTACTCTTTTTGTAATTTATGTGGATCTCATTCAGTTTGGGTAAGAAACCCAGTTTAAATGTATGAGTTTTTCAGTTAATGGCCTTAGAAATTATTGTAACTATTGCTTTAATTTCAGCAGCTAATAATTAAGTTTTGTATGTTAAGAGTTTTAGTGTTGGTGATATATTACTGTAGGGCACTAGCCTATTGGGAATTACAGTTTCCTCATTCTATAGTAGAGTTTATGGTGCACAATGTACTACATATAAGTAGTAAAACTGCATTTCCTGAAATGGGCTCTCCTCGTCAGACTTTTACTGAAGCAGCCATATTCTCTGACATTTCATTACCACCCATTTGTAAGATTTTTCGGTATAAGCGTAGTTTCAACATACCCTGTTCTGGGAATAGAGGGAAAGAGTTGAGGGAATTCTGTTTGAGTCATACCCCACCAAAGAGCAACCTCATTTTAGTCATGAAAGCAGAGAAGTTCTCACTCTTCTAAAACTGTGGAGAGAAGATTTAGGGAGGTGGCTTATAGGCTCAGTTTTAAGACCAGGCCAGCTATACATACTAATTCCCTCTTTGTAAATGAGAAGTAAAGCTTGAATATGGTTTGGTGGTCGGTGAAATTTCCTTCCACTTAAAGCATGACGCCGCCATAAGTATTAGCGCCTTGAAACTTGCCTGGTAGGGTTTAAAAATGTTCTGACTGCTGAGCGCTTGTCATTCGGAAGATGGCCATTAGAATTAGGGTTTAGACACTTAGAGCTACAGCTTTGAGGAGTTTCAGACACGACTCAAACTAGAACCCAGGTCTTCTGACTCCCTGCCAGCTTCCTGATTTCTAACTCAGTAGGTGGTTTTATTTTAGAAGTATTTTCTAAATAACAGATCAGTTGAAGTCAAATCACTCTACTTAGTGGGAAAACTTTTTAAAATCAACCAGGTGAACAGAGTGAATATGTCTCCTTTTCAGTTGGGTGTTTTTGGTCATGTGAAGAAAACCGCAAACTCAGAAGGTCTTCATGTTTGGATTAAAAAAAAAAAACTCAAAGTGATTAAGGACGGTGGAGTGGGAAGTAGACCTTATACATAACACACCATCTGCTCCCCTGTCCGGCTGCCTGCACTCCTGCTGGGTGTTTCAGGGCTCGTTTTAAGGTGAGAGGTTGGTTCCAGCCCCCTGACCACTCTGTTTCCTTCCGCTAAAAAAAACTGTGATCCTGAGTTTTTAATTTTATAATGTACTTCGACTGTGAAAAGAAACCAACTCCCGGCCCAAACTGAATGGCCTCCGAGATCCTGTTAAGCAACCAATACTCTGAACACCACTATACGAAAATGCTTTCCTAGGATGAGCTCAAAGCATTGCATCCTCCAAATAAAATCTATCTGCTCGCACTTAGATTGTTCAAAGGCAGATGGTAGGCAATTGAAACAGAGAGGCAAGCTGGCAGAAGGAAAAACAAAACCACAAATATCTGTACGTGAAGGTGATCTACGTGCTTGCCAGCCCCCCTCCTAACTTCGTTAACACAGCAGTGTAGCAATTAAATAACACGGCAACTCAGACTCATATGGCTAATACAGTTGCCCTCCGTTAATGGGGTGAAACAAAGCTTGCATGTGATAGACAGTGCTACTCACCGAAAGGCAGAGCCAAAGCAGAGTTTAAGAGGGAATCGGCACAAGAGCCCACACACCATGCCACCCGTGGCAGACGGCCACCTTACTGAAACCTCGGTGACCCTCACCACGTGTAATTGGGGTCCCCAGTATGAAATGTTTGCCCTTCAGAGTTGCCATGTCTTCAGGAAAGGGACCACCCAGCAGTACTGAGCTCCGGATTGGAGTGAGGGAAGGAAGGTGCTGAGCCGAGTGCCCTGGAACATCAGAAGCCCCCACTGCAGTTGCTGTGTGGGAAACCCCAGGTCCTCCCGGGATGAATGCTGTCGCCATCTCACTGCCCGGGAAGACCGCATGATGATGAGAAAGGCCTTTGCGAATCCCTCAGCCTTTTCCCTGTTTGGAGGATGCTCCAGGCTCTAAAACCCGGCCTTCCTCACTAACCTGAAACTTGAACATTCAGTGACAGAAGGGAAGGGAGAGCATCTCAGTTGCTGGAGCTGGTACTTGTGAGCGGCTCTCCTGCGGCCCATTCGTGGCCCTGGTGGTGCCAGGCCCGGGTGTTCTCAGGGCGTGGGCCAGGCTGCGAGGGGGCAGCGCTCTGAGGCGGTGGGAGGGCTGAGCGAGGAGGGGGTGTGTGGCTTTCTTCAGCGAGAAACAGTGTGGGGACGTCTGTGAGAACTAGATGGCTCTGGAGAGTGGGCTGAGGCAGGAGGGGAGAGGTCATGTGCAAGCAGAATGAAAGAAAGGCTCTCGTGGCATCCAGAGGAATGTAGTCAGGGCATTAAACCTTTTGCTGCCTGAGTAACTGAGGGGACAACTCGGAAGAGTTCTACGTGTGAAAACGCAGCAAAGCCAGGCCTAAACCTTGAACTTCTTAGTCATACAGAGTTCACATAGGAGGTGTCTGAGGAGCAGTGATGTTGGATAAAAGATTGCATTCCTTCACAAATCAGCGTTTTGTCCTCCCAAGCCCTCCCCATTTTATAGTTGTAGTTGTTCCATATACATCGGTTTTGTCTCTTACATAAGAGGGCTGGTCTGATTTTTATTGCCGGATTCCATTTTCAGTTGTTTTCCTGCCTAATGGTCCCGCGTTTGATCCTAGCCCGAAATTGCCGGTGTCTGTTGTTGCAGTGATCTTTCCTCTCCCCCGACCAGCCCGGTCAGACTCTGGCCCGTGGTCTCCAAACTGGGGTTTGGCAGTGATTCACGACTGTTGTGAGTGCAGTTCAGTAATAAAGCTCAGGAATGGAGCGGCTGGCTCATGGAATTTGGTTGGAGCAGGTGTCATTTTTATTCCTCTGCCAATGCAAATGTATCCCAGAGACTTTTCCTTTACCCAGAAAGAATGACCTCCGTACCCGCTTCCCCTGAAAGGTACAAGGTAACGGTAACGCACATGTGATGCGTTGGCTGGCGTTTACCCTGGGGACAGCAGACGTCCCCACCGCCCCCCAGGCAGGACAATGTGCGGAATCCAGCAAACAATAAAGGGCTTGAGCTCGCGTGGCCAGATCGTTAGCTTCCTTCCTTTTTTGCCTAGATTTTTGGGAAGTCCTTGCTTGCGAGTTGCACAGGCCCTGGGACTTCGCGATGTAAAATGCCAGAGGATGTGCAAATGGGCGTGTGGAGGAAGAGGGAAAGCAGGAATTCTGGGCCAGGGAGCAGATGGCCGGCCGGTGACCCAAGAAGGGAAGCTCAGGCTTTTAAAGTGGAAAAAGAAAAAGTAATACTTTGTTTCACGAGTGATTTTCATTAAGCAGCACCATAGCTCCATGTTGGAAAATTCCAGAAGCTGTTGGTCATAGCGTGCCTGTCTTTAAGGGTGTATGATCCAAAGAGGTGACAGTCTCTTTCGTGTCATGAAGATGTGCAGAAAACAGAAAATGGAAGCACCCTTGGCTCGGCACCATCTGGGGCCCTGCTAAAATGTGTCCTGTGGCTCAGGACTTAGGGGATTTTGGGGGGTTTGTTTCTGGTGTTTTCCCCACGATGACCGGGTTGTGCAACACTGCACTTGGGAGGCAGCTGCTTCCTGCTTCTCTTTTCCAGGAGAGCGTCAATGTCTATCTCCCGGCCTGATGATGGAGGCGAGGGGTGAGGAAGGAGACAGCTCGGCCTCTGCTCTCTCACTGCTCCCCTGTCCTCCAGGAGCTGGGAACGGGGCGCTGGGGCTCAGGAGGCCGGGGGCTGTGTGTCCTTGCCTTGCCGAGGGCCATACAGAGCCTGGCGGTGGTGTGATGGAGGCCACGGCCCGACTAATGTTGGAGGGAAGCTGCAGCCCCTCGGTCAACACTTATTGAAGGAATCAAATGCATCCTGGGCTGTGTAGGTCCACCCAGTCCCCCCTCCAGCTCCTGGGGCAGGACTTGCCTCTCTGTGGGCGCATATTTATTTACAGTTACAGACCTAGCAGTAGCCACAGAGGTGAGCCTAGTTTTCCAACCCACACAAGTTTATTACTATAAGGAACAATAACACAGGAATGTTTTCTTAAGGTATGCTGTTGCCCCAAAGCACCTGTAGCTCCTGGGTATTTTTGGCTTGATCTCAGAATTAACCAGAAAGCATTCAGCAAGGACCTCATAGAGATTGCCATTTGTACTTCTGCTACAAAGGGCAAAAATGAAGCAAGTGATCCAACAAAAAAAGCCCTTGGAAGTCCTTTAGTGATGCTAATACGTATTTGAAAACTATTATATGTCACCGAGCAGGGGCATCTATGCAGTCAGTCCTTTGGAAAATGCACTCTCCCAAACGTCATGATACGGCCCTTCAAGTCAGTGCATAGTGTACATTCAGAGGAAATGTCAATTTGAAGCTCAGACATGGGCTTTCCCCTCCCCCTTCCAGAAAAACATACTTAAGGAGGAGTTAAGTGTACCTAGAAATTGGTAAATGAAACAGTACTGTAAAGAAAAAGCCATTGAAGGCGAGTTGAACGTTCCTATCTTGTTCCTTGCGCTGCGTTTCTGGCCACAGTCTATGGCCACCACTTGCTTGTTCGTGTCACTCACTTTCCTCGTTAGTTTGGAAGGGACCCAGGCTGGGCGATGGCTCTGGAGATGATGGCAAACAGTCACTGGGGCTGGGAGCTGACAAGTGAGGCAGAGTGATGGGGCATGCAAGCTTTGTGCATTTTTCTTGGTCTACGACGCCCACCGCGTGGTCTGTCCCCGCCCCTCCCCTCTTTTCTGAGACTTGCTTTACCCACACCAGCTCCTGAGGATTCTACACAGAGACCATCCTCTCCTCTCCTGGCCTTTGCACATGCCATTCATCTTCCGGAAACACTCCTCCCATCTTTCTTCTCCCAACTGACTACTCAACCTCAGGTCTCACCTCCAGGAGACTCTTCCTGGCCCCTGGAGTCTGGGTGAGATGTCCTGCTCAGTGCACCCATTTTGAAATTTCTATCACCTGGTCTTGGAATTGCCTGTTTACATCCATCTACTTGACAATAAGCCCATTAAGTCAGCCCCCCCCCCCCCGGTTTTGTGTCTGTGACCACAGTGTTGGACATTGAGTTGGCCCCCATAAATACTTGTTGACTGAAGGGACGTGTAGAAAACAGAATATGATCTTTGATTAATTCTGTGTGTAGCTCAGTGTCTGATGCTCTTCAGATCCCGATACTTCCTATCAGGCTCTGCAGGACTGTTCGCTCAGCGGATCTGCAGCATTGTCAGATGTAGTCAGGTCGTTACGAGTTTGTTTATGCAGAGGACAACATGGAGTTTTTTATTTTTAGTTGTGAATTCAGGATCTTGAGTTATACATGAGCTGTGGTGGGTTTTTTTAAATGGACTCTCTGCTTACCGTTAAATCCAAGCCAAATCATCTGAAGGAAGGTCTCCCTTATCATTTGCTCCTTCCTGCAAAGACACTGTGGTTCTCTGGATGTTCCTGTGAGACAGGAAAAGCCTTCACAGATCAATTCTAGTTGCTGCCTCTGGAAAAGGTGAGGAAGATAGATGGCTCTGGCTTTTGAGGAACCTTTCCCCTCTCCCTCCCTCCCTCCCT